>NC_086449.1:287546146-287846146 GCF_028390025.1 Pseudophryne corroboree
ACACCAGCAAGTGAGGGGCAAATGCTCTGTAACCCTTGCTCTCCTGACTCCTCTGTGCTGCTGTGGTATAAGCTGCAGCACATCGTTCTGCCTCAGGCTCTCCCAGGAGAGCTCTCTTCTGCTCAAAAGTGGGCGTGGCTATGACTGTGTTAGGGGGGGGGGGGCGGTCGCCCCCTTCGCCCCTCCCCCCCCCTAGATCCGGCCCTGCACTGGAACCCTGCTGCATTACCACATTAGTGCTTCCATGTAAGCAGTAGTGATAGCATCTCGATACACATCAGGCTGGATCAGGCTCTGGGTGGGCTGCATCAATCATCACATTTTCAATGCGATGCATCATGCCACTCACTGCATACATATCGGTGTTTATTAACACTGTATGCATGAATAAAATCACAAAGAACAGCTCTTGCGGTAGGAGTTGTTCCTTTGCGATGATAGGACTTCTGGGTTTATGACCAAGGGTCCAATAATGCATGCGTCACAGAGGGGGAGGGGGTGGGGGTTGCTGGGAGAGATCCAATTGGATCCATCTCAGTGGGGAAGTGCAATAGGAACATGGAGTTGCCCATTGCATCCGAACCCTGGAATCTATCACATTCCGAACCTTGGTGCACAAACCTCCAGAAACGCCATTTTCAGATGTTTGTCAGCATTTTTAGGCTTGCTGCATCCTGCTCCCTATGTCATTAAATAAAAGTACCTTCTGTCTTTCTTTTTTTGTATTTACAAACAAATACAAGATCCACCCTATCATGTAATATCATATATGTGGAGTCATGCTTGTGGGTGCTTGTTATTGTAGTGTTGTGTAATATATTATTTATATCTTATCGGAATGGGATATGAAAATCTTAGGATGGTAAAAAATATATTAGAGTGAAATCTAGAATGGTAGGGTAAATAGAGGGGCGGTTGGAAAAACAGATGCAGCAGTCATGATTCCATGTACATTATAATTTCCACAGAAGGTACCATAATCTCTTCTTGTTCCAACTGTAACACTGTAATTTTCTTTCTAACAAATAAACCACTTATTTAGAGGTGTACAATAAATAACAGCGGTTTTGTCTTAAAACCAACATGCGCCCAGTCCCTGAAGTGTTCATAATAAGAAAGTTTGCCCACATACTTAAGGAAAAAATGCAAGAAAGTACCAGAGAAAAAAAAAGCAGACACAGATATCAAATTTAATTGAGCTTGAGGGATCAATATGCGATCAGCCAGCCTGAGTGGCTTCTCCATTCTTCAGCCAATCAGACATAAGTCGCTCCGATTAGCTGCTCACATCTTGGCTCCTTCAGTATCTGGTTTACCAGGAAACAGCTTAGGCTACAGCTCTAGTGCTTGGTACTTATTTTAAGAGGGGCTCATGGCACTTAAAAAAATTAAAAAAACTTTTTTTTATGTGGTTCAGATACATAAAGATGCTGTCCTCATAATCAGCATCATGAATCTGTCTGCGTGCCTCCACTTAAAATTGCATTTGCACACTCTCGATATGCATCACCCGACACACAGGCCACAATCAGGCTGCATTTTACTGTACACGTGCAGTGCGAATATCCAATCCGGTGTTAAAGAAAGCAATTGTTAGACCTCTTCTTAAAAAACCTAATTTAGATCCCGACTGCATGACCAACTATATACCGGTATCAAACCTTCCTTTTCTAGGAAAGGTTATTGAGAAAGTGGTTGCAAATTAACTGGAAACCCACCTGACAACCCATGATATCTATGATCCATTCCAATCAGGATTCAGGAGAAGACATAGCACTGAAACAGCCCTGGTGTGTGTGTTAAATGATCTTCTGACGGCAAGAGACAGAGGCGACTGTTCAATATTAATCCTTCTGGATCTCTCTGCAGCATTTGATACCGTGGACCATGGGCTTCTGATTGAGCGTCTGATACATTTTTGTGGACTGGATGGCACAGTCCTAAATTGGTTCAAATCATTTCTCACAGGCAGGTCACAGAGAGTATCGTCTGGATTATACTCATCACCACCAGTGCCATTTCCATGTGGTGTCCCACAAGGTTCTATACTATCCCCCATGCTTTTTGCAGTATACATGTTCCCACTGGGTGAAATAATCAGGCACCATGGGCTAGTCTACCACTGCTATGCAGATGATACACAACTGTACTTGTCCTTTGCTCCGGGCACTGATAACCCAATAGCAACCCTAAATGGCTGTCTAGCTGAACTCCAGGAGTGTGTGAGTTCTAGTTGACTGCGATTGAACCCAGATAAAACAGAGGTCCTTATGATAGGACCGCAACATCAAAGGACAAGACTGCAGCATAGCCAACCAACTGGACTTACACTCGGGAATTCGGAATTACAAATCACTGATCGTGCGGAATCTTGGCGTTGTCCTGGATGGTGGCTTGACACTTAAACATCAGATATCAGCCACAATCAAATCCTCATTCTTTCACCTGAGGAACATAACCAGAATCAAGCACTTAATTCCCTCAGATGATCTGCCAAAAGTCATCCACGCATTTGTATAATCTCGATTAGACTACTGTAATGCCCTCTACCTTGGTCTCCCAGCAAAAGAATTGCAACGCTTACAGCTGGTGCAAAACACAGCTGCCAGGCTGTTAACCAACCAGCCCCGTTCTAGCCACATAACACCCATACTCTACTCCCTTCACTGGCTGCTTATAAGATGGCGAATCATCTTCAAGATTGGCTTACTGAATTTCAAAGCACTACATGACCAGGGCCCAAGGTACCTGAAGCAGCTACTGACCCCATACTGCCCCACTCGATTACTGCGATCTGTAGATGAAGGACTTTTAGCAGTACCTAGAATCTACCGTAATTCATCTGGGGGTCGAGCTTTTAGTCATGCGGCTCCGACTCTATGGAACTCACTTCCCCGCACAGTGCGAGAGGCCCCAACTATAGAATCCTTCAAAAGTAGACTCAAGACTTTCCTTTTTACTCAAGCATTCCCATAATTGTCCCTTTAGTATCTCCATGCTTCTGTATTTTATGAAAATCTGTTCTGTACTTCATTATTTTCTGTACTATATTATGCTATGTATCTGTTAAGCAACTTGAGTCCTATTGGAGAAAGAGCGCTATATAAATAAAAATAAGAATTTACTTACCGATAATTCTATTTCTCGGAGTCCGTAGTGGATGCTGGGGTTCCTGAAAGGACCATGGGGAATAGCGGCTCCGCAGGAGACAGGGCACAAAAAGTAAAGCTTTCCGATCAGGTGGTGTGCACTGGCTCCTCCCCCTATGACCCTCCTCCAGACTCCAGTTAGGTACTGTGCCCGGACGAGCGTACACAATAAGGGAGGAATTTTGAATCCCGGGTAAGACTCATACCAGCCACACCAATCACACTGTACAACCTGTGATCTGAACCCAGTTAACAGTATGATAACAGCGGAGCCTCTGAAAAGATGGCTCACAACAACAATAACCCGATTTAGTTAGCAATAACTATGTACAAGTATTGCAGATAATCCGCACTTGGGATGGGCGCCCAGCATCCACTACGGACTCCGAGAAATAGAATTATCGGTAAGTAAATTCTTATTTTCTCTATCGTCCTTGTGGATGCTGGGGTTCCTGAAAGGACCATGGGGATTATACCAAAGCTCCCAAACGGGCGGGAGAGTGCGGATGACTCTGCAGCACCGAATGAGAGAACTCCAGGTCCTCTTTTGCCAGGGTATCAAATTTGTAGAATTTTACAAACGTGTTCTCCCCCGACCACGTAGCTGCTCGGCAAAGTTGTAATGCCGAGACCCCTCGGGCAGCCGCCCAAGATGAGCCCACCTTCCTTGTGGAATGGGCCTTAACAGATTTAGACTGTGGCAGGCCTGCCACAGAATGTGCAAGTTGAATTGTGCTACCAATCCCACGAGCAATCGACTGCTTAGAAGCAGAAGCACCCAGCATTGTTGGGTGCATACAGGATAAACAGCAAGTCAGATTTCCTGACTCCAGCCAACCTGGAAACTATATTTTCAGGGCCCTGATAACATCCAGCAACTTGGAGTCCTCCAAGTCCCTAGTAGCCGCAGGTACCACAATAAGCTGGTTCAGGTGAAACGCTGACACCACCTTAAGGAGAAACTGGGGACGAGTCCGCAGCTTTGCTCTGTCCGAATGGACAATCAGATATGGCTTTGTGAGATAAAGCCGCCAATTCTGACACTCGCCTGGCCGAGGCCAGGACCAACAGCATGGTCATTTTCCATGTGAGATATATCAAATCCACAGATTTGAGTTGTTTAAACCAATGTGATTTTTTAGGAATCCCAAAACTACGTTGAGATCGCCCAGTGCCACTGGAGACATCAAAGGGGCTGTATATGCAGTACTCCCTTAACAACTTCTGGACTTCAGGAACTGAAGCCAATTTCTTTCTGGAAGAAAATCAACAGGCCGAAATTTGAACCTTAATGGACCCAATTTGAGACCCATAGACACTCCTGTTTGCAGGAAATGTAGAATTTAACCTAGTTGAAATTCTTCCGTGGAGCCTTCCTGGACTCACACCCTGGCACATATTTTCACCTAAGTGGTGATAATGTTGTGCGGTCACCTCCTTCCTGGCTCTGACCAGGGTAGGGATGACCTCTTCCGGAATGCCTCTTTCCCTTAGGATCCGGCGTTCACCCGCCTTGGCGTCAACGCAGCTGCGGTAAGTCCCGGAACAGACACGGTTCTTGCCGAATCAAGACCCTTCTTAGTATCTCTTGAAGTTCCGGGAACCAAGTCCTTCTTGGCCAAACCGGAGCCACGAGTATAGTTCTTACTCCTCTCCTTCCTATCATTTTCAATACATTGGGTATGAAAAGCAGAGGATGGAACACATACACCGACTGGTACACCGACGGTGTTACCAGAGCGTCCCAGCTATTGCCTGAGTGTCTCTTGACCTGGCGCTTCAGGTGGGACGCCATCATAACCACCTTTGGTCTTTCCCAACGGTTTACAATCATGTGGAAACTTCCAGATTAAGTTTCCACTTTTCCGGGTGGAATTCATTTATGCTGAGGAAATCTTCCCAGTTGCCCACTCCCGGAATGAACACTGCTGACAGTGTTATCACATGATTTTCCGCCCAGCGAAGAATCCTTGCTGTCATTGCCCTCCTGCTTCTTGTGTCGCCCCGTCTGATAACGTGGGCGACCGCCATGATGATGTCCTACTGGATCAGCACCGGTTGACTTTGAAGCAGGAGTCTTCCTAGGCTCAGAGCATTGTAAATTGCCCTTAGCTCCAGTATATTCATGTGGAGAGAAGTCTCCAGACTTGACCACACTTCCTTGGAAATTTTTTCCCTGTGTGACTACTCCCCAGCCTCTCAGGCTGGTATCCGTGGTCCCCAGAACACAGTCCTGAATGCTGAGTGTGCTGCCCTCTAAAAGATGAGCACTCTGCAGCCCCCACAGAAGAGACACCCTTGTCCTTGGAGACAGGATTATCCGCTGATGCATCTGAAAATGCGATCCGGACCATTCGTCCAGCAAATCCCCTGAGATCTGCCGAATGGAATCGCTTCGTAAGAAGCCACCATTTTTCCCAGGACTCCTGTGCATTGATGCACTGATACTTGGCCTGGTTTTAGGAGGTTTCTGACTAGGTCGAATAACTCCTTGGCTTTTTCCTCCCGGAGGAACACCTTTTTCTGGACTATGCCCAGAATCATTCCTAGGAACAGCAGACGTATCGTCGGAAAACAGCTGCGATTCTTGGAATATTTAGAATCCAGTCGTGCTGTCGTAGAACTACTTTAGATAGTGCTCTTCCGACCTCCAACTGTTCTCTGGAACTTGCCCTTTTCAGGATATCGTCCAAGTAAGGGATAATTTAGATGCCTTTTTTCTTTGAAGAAACATCTTTTCGGCCATTACCTTGGTAAAAGGCCCGGGGTGCCGTGGATAATTCAAACGGCATCGTCTGAAACTGATATTGACAGTTCTGTACCACGAACCAGAGGTACCCTTGTTGAGAAGGGCAAATTTGGACATGGAGGTAATCCTTGATGTCCAGGGACACCATATAGTCCCCTTTTTTCCGGTTCGCTATCACTGCTCTGAGTGACTCCATCTCGATTTGAACCTTTTATGTAAGTGTTCAAAGATTTCAGTTTAGACTATGTCTCACCAAGCCGTCTGGCTTCAGTACCACAATATAGTGTGGAAAAATAATACCCTTTTCCTTGTTGTAGGAGGGGTACTTTGATTATCACCTGCTGGATATACAGCTTGTGAATTGTTTCCAATGCTGCCTCCCTGTCGGAGGGAGCCGTTGGTAAAGCAGACTTCAGAAACCTGCGAGGAGAAGATGTCTCGACTCTCCAATCTGTACCCCTGGGATAATACTTGTACTATCTAGGGGTCAACCTGCGAGTGATCCCACTGCGCGCTGAGACTCTTGAGACTACCCCCCCACCTTGAGTCCGCTTGCACGGCCCCAGCGTCATGCTGAGGACTTGGCAGACGCGGTGGAGGGCTTCTTTTCCTGGGAAGGGGCTGCCTGCTGCAGTCTACTTCCCTTACCTCTATGTCTGGGCAGATATGACTGGCCTTTTGCCTGCATGCCCTCATGGGAAAGGAAGGATTGAGGCTGAAAAGACGGTGTCTTTTTCAGCTGAGATGTAACTTGGGGTAAAAAGGTTGGATTTCCCAGCTGTTGCCGTGGTCCCCAGGTCCGATGGACCGACCCCAACTAACTCCTTCCCTTTATACGGCAATACTTCCATGTGCCGTATGGGATCTGTATCACCTGACCACTGTCGTGTCCATGACATCTTCTGGGTGATATGGACAACGTACTTATCTTGATGCCAGAGAGCAAATATCCCTCTGTGCATCTCACGTACATATATATAGAATGCATCCTATTACATGCTCTATATGAATAAAATATTTTCAGTCAGGGAATCCGACCAAGCCAACCCAGCACTGCATCTCCAGGCTGATGGCGATCGCTGGTCGCAGTATAACCACCGTATGTGTGTATATACTTTTTAGGATATCTTTCCAGCTTCCTATCAGCTGGCTCCTTGAGGGCGGCCGTATCTGGAGACGGTAACGCCACTTGATAAGCGTGTGAGCGCCTTATCACCCTAAGGGGTGTTTCCCAACGCGCCCTAATTTCTGGCGGGAAAGGGTATAACGCCAATATTTGCTATCGGGGTAACCCCACGCATCATCACACACTTCATTTTATTTTATCTGATTCAGGAAAAACTACAGGTAGTTTTTTCACTCCCACATAATACCCTTTTTTGTGGTACTTGTAGTATCAGAAATATGCAACACCTCCTTCATTGCCCTTAACGTGTGGCCCTAATGAGAAATACGTTTGTTTATTCACCGTCGACACTGGATTCAGTGTCCGTGTCTGTGTCTGTGTCGACCGACTGAGGTAAATGGGCGTTTTTAACGCCCCTGACGGTGTTTCTGAGACGCCTGGACCGGTACTAATAGTTTGTCGGCCGTCTCACGTCGTCAACCGACCTTGCAGCGTGTTGACATTCTCACGTAATTCCCTAAATAAGCCATCCATTCCGGTGTCGACTCCCTAGAGAGTGACATCACCATTACAGGCAATTTCTCCGCCTCCTCACCAACATCGTCCTCATACATGTCGACACACACGTACCGACACACAGCACACACACCGGGAATGCTCTGACAGAGGACAGGACCCACACTAGCCCTTTGGGGAGACAGAGGGAGAGTTTGCCAGCACACACCAAAACGCTATAATTATATAGGGACAACCTTATATAAGTGTTTTCCCTTATAGCATCTTTATATATATCTCAATATCGCCAAAATCAGTGCCCCCCCTCTCTGTTTTAACCCTGTTTCTGTAGTGCAGTGCAGGGGAGAGCCTGGGAGCCTTCTCTCCAGGCTTTCTGTGAGAGAAAATGGCGCTGTGTGCTGAGGAGATAGGCCCCGCCCCTTTTTCGGCGGGCTCGTCTCCCGCTATTTAGTGAATCTTGGCAGGGGTTAAATATCTCCATATAGCCTCTGGGGGCTATATGTGAGGTATTTTTCGCCAAAAAAGGTTTTCATTTGCCTCCCAGGGCGCCCCCCTCCCAGCGCCCTGCACCCTCAGTGACTGCCGTGTGAAGTGTGCTGAGAGGAAAATGGCGCACAGCTGCAGTGCTGTGCGCTACCTTTAGAAGACTGCAGGAGTCTTCAGCCGCCGATTCTGGACCTCTTCTTACTTCAGCATCTGCAAGGGGGCCGGCGGCGCGGCTCCGGTGACCATCCAGGCTGTACCTGTGATCGTCCCTCTGGAGCTGATGTCCAGTAGCCAAGAAGCCAATCCATCCTGCACGCAGGTGAGTTCACTCCTTCTCCCCTAAGTCCCTCGTTGCAGTGATCCTGTTGCCAGCAGGACTCACTGTAAAATAAAAAACCTAAGCTAAACTTTCTCTAAGCAGCTCTTTAGGAGAGCCACCTAGATTGCACCCTTCTCGGCCGGGCACAAAAATCTAACTGGAGTCTGGAGGAGGGTCATAGGGGGAGGAGCCAGTGCACACCACCTGATCGGAAAGCTTTACTTTTTGTGCCCTGTCTCCTGCGGAGCCGCTATTCCCCATGGTCCTTTCAGGAACCCCAGCATCCACAAGGACGATAGAGAAATTATTATTATTATTATTATTATTATTATTAATCCTAAATTTAGCTTCATGCTAGTGGTTCATCTGTCTCTTTGGGTGTAAGTGAATATACTGCTCCTTAATTGCGCTTAGCACTTTTTGTTATCAATCTTCATCACCTGTTCATCCATGTGTATTCTGTATGAAAGTGGCCATAAATAGAAACTGCAGCTACAATAAATAAATCATCAGAATGCCCAAAGCAGTCACAACATTTTAGTAGATGACTGTGTTTGTGGGGGTTTGTGTGACTATGCTTGGGGAACAGAACTGCATGTCTGGATTGGGTACAGGATGCCGACAGTTAGAATTACTCCTCCTACCACTAAACACCACCCCTTCCCCCACAGGCTAACCCTGACCGCCACCTCTACCGCAGCCTAAACCTAATCCTAACCCTCCCCGGCATACTTCCCTTCGAGAATCCGGCTGTTGGGATTCCAGCGTCAGCATTCTGACAGGTGTCTGGATTCTGGTGCCGTTCTCCTGCCCACCAGGATCCTGTACGTCGGGATGCCAACTACATCCTGAATGTAGAGATGAGCTAAAGTAAATTGTGGTACAAGTTTTTTGCAGCAGAACTGGCTGTGGTGCAAGGTTACAGTGCTCCAATCTCATACCACCCAACAAAAGACATTTCAAAAGCAGAACAGGAGCTTGGCTCTGCCTCCAGCACAAATTATTTTCAAAGAAAAATATATATATTTTTTATGAAAATACAAATTAGCCCCCTTAGCACAAGAAAGAAGCAGCAAGAAAATCACTAGGTGTTATCAGACCTAGGGGCATATTCATCATCACTTGATTTCTACAAACGTAGGTGAAAATTAATATTTTGGTGCCATTCGTCATGAAGGTAATACAGGGGATATCAACTATCAAGGATATCTCCTGCTTACCTTTCACTACCTGGTGAAAGGTAAGCAGGAGTATGGGGACCTCATGCATCAATCTCCGAAAAAAAATATTTTTGGGGCTTGACTGCGGGAGCATTCGTCATCTTCAGATGGTGTTTGCTCCCGCAGCTCCACTGCTTACCTATGGGAAGCAGTCCCAGATTGTGAAGGATCTCTCCACCCCTGCCTGGCTCCTTCTGCTGAATGTTGGGGCTTTGTGCACCTGCGTGAGCCCTAGCCCACACAGGAACACTAGCACTGCCGTGTCAGACTCAGCAGTGCTAACGTTCACTACTACTAAGGTAGCAGTGAAAAGATTCATGGAGACAGCTGATTTTCAGATCAGATGAACCTGTGCCAGAGCAATGCGGTAAGCTAGAATGTTAATTATAGGGAGCCACCTGGCCCCCAATAATTAACATGATGAATAAGAATATTCTACCTAGTAACGGACAATGGCATAAAGAATACATAGAAGAAAAGCACCCCATTAAAAGGTATATATGTTAACAACCAGTAAATGGAACATCCATACATAACCAGTCATGTTCTGTCCAGAATTCACAGTGATTCTCTTGTATTGTTCTTAAATAATTCCTCAGAACATAAAAAGGAAAGCAGAAAGTATATATAGTGTAGCATTTCAACCAATGGAATGCAGGGCATTAGACAAAGTTTATGGTAAGTACATTCCTTAAAAGATGGGTTGCAAAAAAAAAAATATGGGGTGCAGATTGAATGATGGAAGATCAACCCTGTGACTATATATGGATATATATATATATATATAGGGCTATCTGGCAGTGACTACATACCAAGTTAAGGAATCTTTTTTACTATTTATTCATTTTTAACTGGTATTATATTTCTGTATGTATAGTTTTTATTAGAGATGAGCGGGTTCGGTTTCTCTGAAACCGAACCCGCACGAACTTCATGTTTTTTTCACGGGTCCGAGCAGACTCGGATCCTCCCGCCTTGCTCGGTTAACCCGAGCGCGCCCGAACGTCATCATGACGCTGTCGGATTCTCGCGAGACTCGGATTCTATATAAGGAGCCGCGCGTCGCCGCCATTTTCACACGTGCATTGAGATTGATAGGGAGAGGACGTGGCTGGCGTCCTCTCCATTAGAAATTAGATTAGAAGAGAGAGAGAGATTGTGCAGAGTCAGACAGAGTTTACCACAGTGACCAGTGCAGTTGTTGTTAGTTAACTTTTATTTATTTTAATATAATATATCCGTTCTCTGCTATATCCGTTCTCTGCCTGAAAAAAAACGATACACAGCAGCAGCCAGTCACACAGTGTGACTCAGTCTGTGTGCACTCAGCTCAGCCCAGTGTGCTGCACATCAATGTATAAAAGGCAAAGCTTATAATAATTGTGGGGGAGACTGGGGAGCACTGCAGGTTGTTATAGCAGGAGCCCCCAGGAGTACATAATATTATATTAATTTAAAATTAAACAGTGCACACTTTTGCTGCAGGAGTGCCACTGCCAGTGTGACTAGTGGTGACCAGTGCCTGACCACCAGTATAGTAGTATATTGTTGTATGTATTGTATACTATCTCTTTATCAACCAGTCTATATTAGCAGCAGACACAGTACAGTGCGGTAGTTCACGGCTGTGGCTACCTCTGTGTCGGCAGTCGGAACTCGGCAGGCAGTCCGTCCATCCATAATTGTATTACAATATATACCACCTAACCGTGGTATTTTTTTTTCTTTCTTTATACCGTCGTCATAGTGTCATACTAGTTGTTACGAGTATACTACTATCTCTTTATCAACCAGTGTACAGTGCGGTAGTTCACGGCTGTGGCTACCTCTGTGTCGGCAGTCGGCAGGCAGTCCGTCCATCCATAATTGTATTATTATTATAATATATACCACCTAACCGTGGTTTTTTTTTCATTCTTTATACCGTCATAGTGTCATACTAGTTGTTACGAGTATACTACTATCTCTTTATCAACCAGTGTACAGTGCGGTAGTTCACGGCTGTGGCTACCTCTGTGTCGGCAGTCGGCAGGCAGTCCGTCCATCCATAATTGTATTATTATTATAATATATACCACCTAACCGTGGTTTTTTTTCCATTCTTTATACCGTCGTCATAGTGTCATACTAGTTGTTACGAGTATACTACTATCTCTTTATCAACCAGTGTACAGTGCGGTAGTTCACGGCTGTGGCTACCTCTGTGTCGGCAGTCGGCAGGCAGTCCGTCCATCCATAATTGTATTATTATTATAATATATACCACCTAACCGTGGTTTTTTTTTCATTCTTTATACCGTCGTCATAGTGTCATACTAGTTGTTACGAGTATACTACTATCTCTTTATCAACCAGTGTACAGTGCGGTAGTTCACGGCTGTGGCTACCTCTGTGTCGGCAGTCGGCAGGCAGTCCGTCCATCCATAATTGTATTATTATTATAATATATACCACCTAACCGTGGTTTTTTTTTCATTCTTTATACCGTCGTCATAGTGTCATACTAGTTGTTACGAGTATACTACTATCTCTTTATCAACCAGTGTACAGTGCGGTAGTTCACGGCTGTGGCTACCTCTGTGTCGGCAGTCGGCAGGCAGTCCGTCCATCCATAATTGTATTATTATTATAATATATACCACCTAACTGTGGTATTTTTTTTTCTTTCTTTATACCGTCGTCATAGTGTCATACTAGTTGTTACGAGTATACTACTATCTCTTTATCAACCAGTGTACAGTGCGGTAGTTCACGGCTGTGGCTACCTCTGTGTCGGCAGTCGGCAGGCAGTCCGTCCATCCATAATTGTATTATTATTATAATATATACCACCTAACCGTGGTTTTTTTTTCATTCTTTATACCGTCGTCATAGTGTCATACTAGTTGTTACGAGTATACTACTATCTCTTTATCAACCAGTGTACAGTGCGGTAGTTCACGGCTGTGGCTACCTCTGTGTCGGCAGTCGGCAGGCAGTCCGTCCATCCATAATTGTATTATTATTATAATATATACCACCTAACCGTGGTTTTTTTTTCATTCTTTATACCGTCGTCATAGTGTCATACTAGTTGTTACGAGTATACTACTATCTCTTTATCAACCAGTGTACAGTGCGGTAGTTCACGGCTGTGGCTACCTCTGTGTCGGCAGTCGGCAGGCAGTCCGTCCATCCATAATTGTATTATTATTATAATATATACCACCTAACCGTGGTTTTTTTTTCATTCTTTATACCGTCGTCATAGTGTCATACTAGTTGTTACGAGTATACTACTATCTCTTTATCAACCAGTGTACAGTGCGGTAGTTCACGGCTGTGGCTACCTCTGTGTCGGCAGTCGGCAGGCAGTCCGTCCATCCATAATTGTATTATTATTATAATATATACCACCTAACCGTGGTTTTTTTATACCACCTAACCGTGGCAGTCCGTCCATAATTGTATACTAGTATCCAATCCATCCATCTCCATTGTTTACCTGAGGTGCCTTTTAGTTCTGCCTATAAAATATGGAGAACAAAAAAGTTGAGGTTCCAAAATTAGGGAAAGATCAAGATCCACTTCCACCTCGTGCTGAAGCTGCTGCCACTAGTCATGGCCGAGACGATGAAATGCCAGCAACGTCGTCTGCCAAGGCCGATGCCCAATGTCATAGTACAGAGCATGTCAAATCCAAAACACCAAATATCAGAAAAAAAAGGACTCCAAAACCTAAAATAAAATTGTCGGAGGAGAAGCGTAAACTTGCCAATATGCCATTTACCACACGGAGTGGCAAGGAACGGCTGAGGCCCTGGCCTATGTTCATGGCTAGTGGTTCAGCTTCACATGAGGATGGAAGCACTCAGCCTCTCGCTAGAAAACTGAAAAGACTCAAGCTGGCAAAAGCACCGCAAAGAACTGTGCGTTCTTTGAAATCCCAAATCCACAAGGAGAGTCCAATTGTGTCGTTTGCGATGCCTGACCTTCCCAACACTGGACGTGAAGAGCATGCGCCTTCCACTATTTGCATGCCCCCTGCAAGTGCTGGAAGGAGCACCCGCAGTCCAGTTCCTGATAGTCAGATTGAAGATGTCAGTGTTGAAGTACACCAGGATGAGGAGGATATGGGTGTTGCTGGCGCTGGGGAGGAAATTGACCAGGAGGATTCTGATGGTGAGGTGGTTTGTTTAAGTCAGGCACCCGGGGAGACACCTGTTGTCCGTGGGAGGAATATGGCCGTTGACATGCCAGG
Organism: Pseudophryne corroboree; assembly: GCF_028390025.1. Taxonomy (NCBI): domain Eukaryota; kingdom Metazoa; phylum Chordata; class Amphibia; order Anura; family Myobatrachidae; genus Pseudophryne; species Pseudophryne corroboree. Next base: position 287,559,952 of record NC_086449.1, read on the forward strand.
TGAAAATACCAAAAAAATCAGCTCTTCGGTGTGGAGGTATTTCACCAGAAATGCGGACAACAGGTGTCAAGCCGTGTGTTCCCTTTGTCAAGCTGTAATAAGTAGGGGTAAGGACGTTAACCACCTCGGAACATCCTCCCTTATACGTCACCTGCAGCGCATTCATAATAAGTCAGTGACAAGTTCAAAAACTTTGGGTGACAGCGGAAGCAGTCCACTGACCAGTAAATCCCTTCCTCTTGTAACCAAGCTCACGCAAACCACCCCACCAACTCCCTCAGTGTCAATTTCCTCCTTCCCCAGGAATGCCAATAGTCCTGCAGGCCATGTCACTGGCAAGTCTGACGAGTCCTCTCCTGCCTGGGATTCCTCCGATGCATCCTTGCGTGTAACGCCTACTGCTGCTGGCGCTGCTGTTGTTGCCGCTGGGAGTCGATGGTCATCCCAGAGGGGAAGTCGTAAGCCCACTTGTACTACTTCCAGTAAGCAATTGACTGTTCAACAGTCCTTTGCGAGGAAGATGAAATATCACAGCAGTCATCCTACTGCAAAGCGGATAACTGAGTCCTTGACAACTATGTTGGTGTTAGACGTGCGTCCGGTATCCGCCGTTAGTTCACAGGGAACTAGACAATTTATTGAGGCAGTGTGCCCCCGTTACCAAATACCATCTAGGTTCCACTTCTCTAGGCAGGCGATACCGAGAATGTACACGGACGTCAGAAAAAGACTCACCAGTGTCCTAAAAAATGCAGTTGTACCCAATGTCCACTTAACCACGGACATGTGGACAAGTGGAGCAGGGCAGGGTCAGGACTATATGACTGTGACAGCCCACTGGGTAGATGTATGGACTCCCGCCGCAAGAACAGCAGCGGCGGCACCAGTAGCAGCATCTCGCAAACGCCAACTCTTTCCTAGGCAGGCTACGCTTTGTATCACCGCTTTCCAGAATACGCACACAGCTGAAAACCTCTTACGGCAACTGAGGAAGATCATCGCGGAATGGCTTACCCCAATTGGACTCTCCTGTGGATTTGTGGCATCGGACAACGCCAGCAATATTGTGTGTGCATTAAATATGGGCAAATTCCAGCACGTCCCATGTTTTGCACATACCTTGAATTTGGTGGTGCAGAATTTTTTAAAAAACGACAGGGGCGTGCAAGAGATGCTGTCGGTGGCCAGAAAAATTGCGGGACACTTTCGGCGTACAGGCACCACGTACAGAAGACTGGAGCACCACCAAAAACTACTGAACCTGCCCTGCCATCATCTGAAGCAAGAAGTGGTAACGAGGTGGAATTCAACCCTCTATATGCTTCAGAGGTTGGAGGAGCAGCAAAAGGCCATTCAAGCCTATACAATTGAGCACGATATAGGAGATGGAATGCACCTGTCTCAAGTGCAGTGGAGAATGATTTCAACGTTGTGCAAGGTTCTGATGCCCTTTGAACTTGCCACACGTGAAGTCAGTTCAGACACTGCCAGCCTGAGTCAGGTCATTCCCCTCATCAGGCTTTTGCAGAAGAAGCTGGAGGCATTGAAGAAGGAGCTAACACGGAGCGATTCCGCTAGGCATGTGGGACTTGTGGATGCAGCCCTTAATTCGCTTAACAAGGATTCACGGGTGGTCAATCTGTTGAAATCAGAGCACTACATTTTGGCCACCGTGCTCGATCCTAGATTTAAAGCCTACCTTGGATCTCTCTTTCCGGCAGACACAGGTCTGCTGGGGTTGAAAGACCTGCTGGTGACAAAATTGTCAAGTCAAGCGGAACGCGACCTGTCAACATCTCCTCCTTCACATTCTCCCGCAACTGGGGGTGCGAGGAAAAGGCTCAGAATTCCGAGCCCACCCGCTGGCGGTGATGCAGGGCAGTCTGGAGCGACTGCTGATGCTGACATCTGGTCCGGACTGAAGGACCTGACAACGATTACGGACATGTCGTCTACTGTCACTGCATATGATTCTCTCAACATTGATAGAATGGTGGAGGATTATATGAGTGACCGCATCCAAGTAGGCACGTCACACAGTCCGTACTTATACTGGCAGGAAAAAGAGGCAATTTGGAGGCCCTTGCACAAACTGGCTTTATTCTACCTAAGTTGCCCTCCCACAAGTGTGTACTCCGAAAGAGTGTTTAGTGCCGCCGCTCACCTTGTCAGCAATCGGCGTACGAGGTTACATCCAGAAAATGTGGAGAAGATGATGTTCATTAAAATGAATTATAATCAATTCCTCCGCGGAGACATTGACCAGCAGCAATTGCCTCCACAAAGTACACAGGGAGCTGAGATGGTGGATTCCAGTGGGGACGAATTGATAATCTGTGAGGAGGGGGATGTACACGGTGATATATCGGAGGGTGAAGATGAGGTGGACATCTTGCCTCTGTAGAGCCAGTTTGTGCAAGGAGAGATTAATTGCTTCTTTTTTGGGGGGGGTCCAAACCAACCCGTCATATCAGTCACAGTCGTGTGGCAGACCCTGTCACTGAAATGATGGGTTGGTTAAAGTGTGCATGTCCTGTTTTGTTTATACAACATAAGGGTGGGTGGGAGGGCCCAAGGATAATTCCATCTTGCACCTCTTTTTTCTTTTCTTTTTCTTTGCATCATGTGCTGATTGGGGAGGGTTTTTTGGAAGGGACATCCTGCGTGACACTGCAGTGCCACTCCTAGATGGGCCCGGTGTTTGTGTCGGCCACTAGGGTCGCTAATCTTACTCACACAGCTACCTCATTGCGCCTCTTTTTTTCTTTGCGTCATGTGCTGTTTGGGGAGGGTTTTTTGGAAGGGACATCCTGCGTGACACTGCAGTGCCACTCCTAGATGTGCCCGGTGTTTGTGTCGGCCACTAGGGTCGCTAATCTTACTCACACAGTCAGCTACCTCATTGCGCCTCTTTTTTTCTTTGCGTCATGTGCTGTTTGGGGAGGGTTTTTTGGAAGGGCCATCCTGCGTGACACTGCAGTGCCACTCCTAGATGGGCCCGGTGTTTGTGTCGGCCACTAGGGTCGCTAATCTTACTCACACAGCTACCTCATTGCGCCTCTTTTTTTCTTTGCGTCATGTGCTGTTTGGGGAGGGTTTTTTGGAAGGGACATCCTGCGTGACACTGCAGTGCCACTCCTAGATGGGCCCGGTGTTTGTGTCGGCCACTAGGGTCGCTTATCTTTCTCACACAGCTACCTCATTGCGCCTCTTTTTTTCTTTGCGTCATGTGCTGTTTGGGGAGGGTTTTTTGGAAGGGACATCCTGCGTGACACTGCAGTGCCACTCCTAGATGGGCCCGGTGTTTGTGTCGGCCACTAGGGTCGCTTATCTTTCTCACACAGTCAGCTACCTCATTGCGCCTCTTTTTTTCTTTGCGTCATGTGCTGTTTGGGGAGGGTTTTTTGGAAGGGACATCCTGCGTGACACTGCAGTGCCACTCCTAGATGGGCCCGGTGTTTGTGTCGGCCACTAGGGTCGCTTATCTTTCTCACACAGTCAGCTACCTCATTGCGCCTCTTTTTTTCTTTGCGTCATGTGCTGTTTGGGGAGGGTTTTTTGGAAGGGACATCCTGCGTGACACTGCAGTGCCACTCCTAGATGGGCCCGGTGTTTGTGTCGGCCACTAGGGTCGCTTATCTTTCTCACACAGTCAGCTACCTCATTGCGCCTCTTTTTTTCTTTGCGTCATGTGCTGTTTGGGGAGGGTTTTTTGGAAGGGACATCCTGCGTGACACTGCAGTGCCACTCCTAGATGGGCCCGGTGTTTGTGTCGGCCACTAGGGTCGCTAATCTTACTCACACAGCTACCTCATTGCGCCTCTTTTTTTCTTTGCGTCATGTGCTGTTTGGGGAGGGTTTTTTGGAAGGGACATCCTGCGTGACACTGCAGTGCCACTCCTAGATGGGCCCGGTGTTTGTGTCGGCCACTAGGGTCGCTTATCTTACTCACACAGCGACCTCGGTGCAAATTTTAGGACTAAAAATAATATTGTGAGGTGTGATGTGTTCAGAATAGGCTGAAAATGAGTGTAAATTATGTTTTTTGAGGTTAATAATACTTTGGGATCAAAATTACCCCCAAATTCTATGATTTAAGCTGTTTTTTAGGGTTTTTTGAAAAAAACACCCGAATCCAAAACACACCCGAATCCGACAAAAAAAATTCGGTGAGGTTTTGCCAAAACGCGGTCGAACCCAAAACACGGCCGCGGAACCGAACCCAAAACCAAAACACAAAACCCGAAAAATTTCCGGCGCTCATCTCTAGTTTTTATCCCATTTTTAGAAAAAGTTTTGTCATTTTAAATATACACATTAATAAATTGTATTTTATTCTTAATTATTCACCCAAAGTGTGATTTCTTTTAGACACCATTGGTCGCTAAACTCCCTCCCCCCCAACTATATATATATATATATATATATATATATACTCGAGTATAAGTCGACCCGAATATAAGCCGAGGCACCTAATTTTACCACAAAAACCTGGGAAAACTTATTGACTCCAGTATAAGCCTAGGGTGGGAAATGCAGCTCTAGCCGTACACAGCCCTCATACTGCCAGATATGCCCCGACAGTGCCAGATATGCCCTCATAGTGCCAGATATGCCCCCACAGTGCCAGATATGCCCCCACAGTGCCAGATATGCCCTCACACTGCCAGATATACATGTCCCCTCAGTGCAACATATGCTCCCCAGTGCCTGCTATAACTTACCCTCCGCCGCACCCGCGTTGTCTTGTGAAGGAGGGACACGGAGGGCACAGCACGCGCCTCTCCTGTGTCCCTCCTGCGGGTACGGCGGGTCTGCTAAATGAAGTGCCGGTTCGTGAGCCAATCAGAGCTCACGAATGGGTACTTCCTTTAATAGACCCGCCGGAGACGCAGGAGGGACACAGGAGAGGCGCGCACTGTGCCCTCCATTTCCCTCCTTCCCACTGCACTGCACTGCCAGCACTGACTCGAGTATAAGCCAAGGGGGCTTTTTCAGCACAAAAAAAAGTGCTGAAAAAGTCGGCTTATACTCGAGTATATACGATATAGATATATATATATATATATATATATATATATTTATACAGTATATATATACATTTACAGTTTTCCTGATCACAGTCATGAGACCTCAAACAGTAGGACAAGAATGTCCTTTTACCTTCTCTAAATGCCATAATTGTGTGGCTCTGAAAATCAAATGCTACTCTGGAGGGAGGATACCTCTTTTATATACAGTAGGTCTGGATGTGGTGGTTATTGGGGGGTATTTGGGTGATGGAAAACTTGGAACTACCCATTTAGAAGATTTCACTTTCTACTCAGTGGAAGCCTTACACCAGATGTTTGCATGATGCAGTTTACAGTAGGTTGCCTGATCTCAACCAACAACCAGTCCTATTCCTGCAGAATTGTTGAGTTTATACATTTATTTTTCATTTCTTATGATACAAACAAGATTCCATAAACCATTAGAGTTGACACAGTTGTCCTGAGCCAGCTCTCAGGTTCAGATACCAGGATCTCTTGATGACCTTATATGCAGTGGGCTTCTTCAGCAGAAGTAGAGCCATAGTGGACAACCCTTTTAATGTACTGTATGATTTATTTTCTGTCCAAAGCAAATTAAGGGTTAAGCAATTATTTAAAAGCAGTTAAGTTTTAATTGGGGAGTAGAAATTTATTTTACGTAGAGTTACCCTTTAAATTTCACACACAAAAAAAAAATTCTTCTAAAGGAATTCATCATCTTTAATTCAGCTGTCAATGGGGGTCATCCAAGTTGATCGCTCGCTAGCAGTTTTTAGCAGCCGTGCAAACGCTGTGCCGCCGCCCACTGGGGAGTGTATTTTAGCTTAGCAGAAGTACGAATGCTTGTGCAGCTGAGCTCTACAAAAACAGTTTGTGCAGTTTCAGAGTAGCTCTGAACATACTCAGCGCTTGCGATCACTTCAGCCTATTCGTGTCCGGATTTGACGTCATACACCCGCCCAGCGAACACCCAGCCACGCCTGCGTTTTTGCAAACACTCCCTGAAAACAGTCAGTTGACAACCAGAAATGCCCCCTTCCTGTCAATCTTCTTGCGGCCGTCAGTGCGAAGGAAAACTTTGCTAGAACCTGTGCACAACCACAAAGAGCTTTGTTCCAATACGTCGCGAGTGCGCATTGCAGAGCACACGCATGCGCATAAATGCCATTTTTTTCACCTGCTCGCTGCTCTGTGAGCGATCAACTCGGAATGACCTCCAATGTGCATTAGTAGTAAATAGAAAATAAATCCTAAATCATAGTAGGACTTCCATACTTTATAGATTAGGGGGTAATTTACTAAAAGGCTTAAATTTTAGCCCAATTTGGCAGATCTGAGTTTATGTCCATTTTTTATTTATATCTGACCTGATTTGGCTTTCGACATAAACACAATAGGATTTTTGTTTTACAAATATACAAAATATTTGTGATATATTTGCAATGTTATAACATTTTATGTATTTTTTTATTAGCAAAGATATAAAGAAGTGTTAAGTGCAAAAGCAAAAATAAGTACTTTGCAACATTCAAATAAATAAGAGCTAGACTTCAGTTTAGGTTCTGTACCACATTGGGCTAGACACTGTTTATTTAATAGACTTGCACACAGCATAGTGTCAAAAATAATTTTCTAGTATTATTTCACACCTGCAGTCTGTTGGAACTGTCAAGTTTTTGATGTTTTGCACTTTCCACTTTAGGACCTTAGCAGAAAATTGGAAGCAATTTGTGAGTACACAGAAAATTGCCATTTTGCTGTATGAAGAGTTGCCCGCAAACATAACGTGCAACCAACTCTGCATTGGTAGAACATGCACCTCCTGCCTCCCATTTGCAGACACACCAGGAATACGACAGGCAGTTTGGCTTCAGTGTGAGTACAGAATATGTGCAAAATACAGTATTGAATCCATATACTGTAGCTGTAGCAATTTTATCATTTTTGCTTGATTGGTGTATTTACACCTGTTTGGTTGCTACCTTGGGACCTATTTCATGTTGACATGCCCTTAATGTATAGTACTTTGGCTGTATCTACACACCCCTTTCCAACACCCATCTCAGCCCCGATGGTGCAAAGAGCAAAATGTTGTAAAAAATGTGGACAGGTACAGGGACATCTTAACAGCATTGTAGGCACTGGGCAAAGCAAATAACAGGGGCCCCTAACCACCAATTCATGGGACTCAATTAAAAAAAAATCACAACACAGAATCATAGAATTTGACGGCAGATGAGAACCGCTTGGCCCATCTAGTCTGCCCATTTACACTTACACACTAGGGTTCATTTTTGTCAGGAGACAATTAAACTACCAGTATATTTTTGAATTGTGGGTGAAATCTGGAGTACCCGGGGAAAACCCACGCAAGTACGGGGAGAATATACAGTAAACGTTCCATATAGTTAGGGCCATGGTTGGAATTGAACCCTGTGATCCTGTAATGGTAACCATTACACCTTTTATATTGCCCCTCCTGCAGTCCTGCACTGTCTCTCCACATGCTTCCATACAGTGAATGGCTGTCTGCACTCTGATTGGTGGATAGCTCCAAGCATCTACCAATCAGCATGCTGACAGCCATTCAATGTCTGACTGTAGGTTCGGAAGCAGGTAGAGAATGCTGCCTTGCTGCTTTGATTGTGTAAACACCACCCACCCCTGCTTGAAGGTCCCTAGAATTGTGGGGCCATGGGTAATTAGCCAGTATGCCTATACGTTAAAATAACCCAGGCCAAGTAGTCAGTGCTATTAATGTGTACCACAAAAAAATGCTCTTGCGCAATAAAATTAAATCCTTCTGAATGAGGTCCTACGTGCCTAAAGGTTTCCTCTGTATAAGATTATGTAGGTAGCGTGTCAGTATCTATAAGTAATGATACGTGTGCACATATACAGCCATTTCTATCAGGCACTTTTTAAATTAGCATATATTGTAAATGTTTGCAAATTCTCATCAACACACAAATGATAATGCAGTTTTTATATTTATTTTAGAACTCATCACTTACTATAACTTCATTTTTATTTGTCTTGTTTTTAAACTTTTTTTTCAACAGAAACAGATTTTTGCAGTTTCTTCAAATTATCTTACGTAGTGTTAACTTGATGTTTTCTATATTTAATATTCCTATTACACGACATATTTGTATGCTTTTAACAGACTTTGCAGTAACACACTTTGGACATCCAAGGATTTTGCTTCATTTCATCTGAAAAAGATAAGCAGAAAATGAATATATAATACAAAATAAAACCAGAAAACATTAATATGTTTTTTTTTTAAAGAAACGTAATCCTACAAACTCAAAGGGGGTCATTCCAACCTGATCGCACACTAGGTTTTTATCACTGTGCAGCGATCAAGTCCGAACTGCGCACGGCAATACACAGGCGCGTCGTACGGGTGCAAAGCGGATCATTGCTGAGCGATGGATTTTATGAAGAATCCATTCGCACAGCCGATCGCAAGGAGATTGACAGGAAGAGGGCGTTTATGGGTGTCAACTGACCGTTTTCTGGGAGTGGTTGGAAAAACGCAGGCATGTCCAATCGTTTGCAGGGTGGGTGTTTGACGTCAATTCCGGGCAAGAACAGGCTGAAGTGATCGCAGTGGCTGAGTTAGTTCTGCGCTACTTAGAAACTGCACAAAACTTTTTGTACCGCTCGGCTGCACAGGCGTTCGCACACTTGCAAAGCGAAAATACACTCCCCCATAGGCAGCGACTATCTGATTGCAGCGCTGCAAAAAGTAGATCAACTCCGAATGACCCCCCAAAGTCTGTAAAAGTAGCTATAGAGTATGCCTGAAATATCTGGTCAGTATCATTACACCAAACTATTTAATACATTGGGGTAGATTTTTAAAGCTTCTAAAAATGAAAGGTGGTGATGTTGCCCATAGCAACCAATCAGAGTCTATCATTTTCTAGGCTGCAATAGAGAAATGATAGAATCTGATTGGTTTTAGTAAATTTACCCCATTATGTAGTTGGAATAAGTTACAGGATTAAGCTGCAAATCAGTGTTTTCCCAGTACAAAATGATGCTGTGATACGTCACGTGCCTCTTACTGTGTGATTGCACCTGTACATAGGAAAATGCATCAACTTGGAAACCAATTTGCTTTATGTGCATTCTCTCAGGTGCCAGTAATTGGACATCAGTTTATACTTTCCAAGGGACAGTTTTTACACCAACCCGTGGATGTTATCTGGGAGAGGAGAGCACATTTAAAGCCAGAATTCTACAAATGGATTGAAAACATTAGGAAATAAACCTGACATTGTAAGGGTAGACATGTTACTGATGTCCCCTTACTTATATGAATTAAGGCATGAATAAGTGCAGCTGCAGCCGGCTTCATTATCCCTGCACAACTAATGTTTTCCTGTCTTCATTTATTTTGTCTACCGTGTATGTCCCTTTTCTATATGTGTTTTCTCCTCTGTCTGGTGCTGCAGAGCGCTTTGGTGCCTTACAAATCAATGACAGTAATAAGAGTAATATATTGCTGTAGAGTAACTGCATACACTATGAGGCTGATGCAGAGTGAGCTCTATGTCAGCCTGTAGGGCATAACTAGCATAAGATAGCTCGGGATCCGTTCAATTTGCCGGCTGTCGGGATCCCAGCAGTTAGGATACAGACACCGGCAATGCCGCCAGCTGGCAATACCGACAGCCGGAATACCGGTGCACGGGGGTTATTTCCACTCGTGGGTGTCCATGACACCCATAGAGCGGGAATAGAACCTGTGGCAAGCGCAGCTCGACACCGAGCCCGCAAGGGGACTTGCCCCGCTGCCGGCATTCTGTCGGGCGGGATGCCGCTGTCAGGATACTGAAAGTCGGCATCCTGCCTGGTGAGATTAAGTATGCATACCCTCCAACATGACCCGCCCCACTAGGTACAAAATGCTCTGTTTCTGGGCTTCCCTCTTAATTTATTATTGCCATCACCTGTGAGGAAACAGCTTTCTTATCATTTAACTAGCTCAAGACAGGTGATGGGAATCATAAATTAAGAGGGAAGTCCAGAAACAGAGCATTTTGTACCTAGTGGGGCGGGTCATGTTGGAGGGTATGAGTATGTAATCCGATCGCTCAGTGCACGTGGATACATGCATACAGTATGTCTCTATACAGATTTGGATGATTCTGTACCTAAGGTGCAAACACATGAAGACTGGGACCCAGAGGCAAACTATTATTATTATTACCAGTTATTTATATAGCGCACACATATTCTGCAGCGCTGTACCCCATTTATATCAGTCCCTGCCCCAGTGGAGCTTACAATCTATATTCCCCATCTCATATACACGCAGTCACATTCACGCTAGGGTTAATTTTCTTGGGAGACAATTAACCTACCAGTATATTTTTGGATTGTGGGAGGAAACCGGAGTACCCGGAGGAAACCCACGCAAGTACGGGGAGAATATACAAACTCCACACAGTTATACCTAAGGAAGTCGTATTTTTTTCTGAATGGTAAGCAGCAGCCACGCAAACCATTTAATAACCACTTGTATTTGACCAGTGAAAATGCACTGCTAGGGAATTTCTTCCATTATTTAAAATGTAGTTTTTTCTTTAATTATTTAATAAATCTTCATATATATATAATAAGGGGGAACTGTTGCTGCTGTATTAGCAATGTATCCAATGTATAATTGATGCCTAATAGTGAATGAGTATTTTGCAAAGGAAACAAATGTTTATGGCTGTAGACATACATGACATATGCCTGGCACAAAACCGGATGCATATGCTTCTAGTGCCAACAAATAAATATGCTGTTTTTATACTTTTAGCAAAATACTGTATACTATATATGTATACAGAGTATATATGCATATATACAGTACTGTGCAAAAGTTTTAGGCAGGTGCGGAAAAAATGCTGCAAAGTAAGAATGCTTTAAAAAATACAATTGTTAATAGTTTATTTTTCTCAATTAACAAAATGCAAAGTGAATGAACAGAAGAGAAATCTAAATCAAATCTATGTCCACCCTTTGCCTTCAAAGCCTCATCAATTCTTCTAGGTACACTTGCACACAGTTTTTGTAGGCACTCAGCAGGGAAGTTGTTCCAAACACCTATTCTCTATTCTCTAATTCTCTATTGCCTATTCTCCCAGAAAAGTGCGCAAGTCTCCTGCAGCTGACCTCTACCGCACGCACACACACCAACAGCCACCGGGACTCCCTGAAGTGGGCAGCCCGGGTAGGCGATGACACAATTCGTGCTGAATCATGTCATTGTAACCCTGTTTCTGCTTTACAATGCCGATAATCTGGGCATTGTATTGCAGGGGCAGGCTGCAGTGATGCGATCGCGCATCCACATCCCCATAATGTCCGCCTATGATGAAGTCACGCCCCCCTATTGTGTCAAAATGGTTGCCCCATCCTGGAGGGGGCAGTTACAAAGTCTGTATGTATCACTAAAATCACTGCATTTCGGAACTTACATTGATGAATGGACAATTGGTACAATGCAGAAAGAAAACTGCAGGGACTAAAGTCTATCCAATAGTTTAAGGAGAGTGCCAATATTTACATTATTTGTAAATATACTGTATGCCACTGTGTGCAGTCATCTCCTGTATATCACATGCAAATTACATTCACTACATTTACTGAAAAGATAAAAAACTAAATCGGCAACATTACATCTATACTTTGATATACTGTATTTCTCTTAACTTGTGTGTGTTTTCCTTGTAGTATTTACTGTTTATTTTAGTTCTGTCCCTATTCCTATTTGACCCTCAGGCTTTGTGTGAAATTCTTTAGTCATTTATTTATGAGGGTCAACTCTGGTCAAACACAACACAATGTAAGTACAGACTGAAAATATACATTGTGTCTGGTGCATAGACCTTTACTTTTTCTTTAGACTCTTAAATTACAAATGTAAGCACACAATTACATGATCAAACCTGTTTTGCCCACCCTCCTATTGGAAGTGTCTTAATTTCTTATCACAGAATTGCATCCACACAGGAGTCAATAAATAATTCATATTACTGGCTCTTTGTTGTGTGTCCCTGAACTGCACACAGAGCTCAGAGGCTGACAGCTGTGTCAGGACAAGCACCAAAGATCTGACATGACAAGTGACTAACAAGTTTCTTTCACTCTGTAGCGAATGAAGACAATGACATAACATACGAAATCCAAATTCCGCCCCAAAAAATGATACAGTTTCTTTGTCATCACCTAAAAGTGTTTGTGTCTGCTATGAGCTTATTTCCAACCCGTAACCTCTGGTCATTTTCTGTGCTGCCCACCTCCTTTATTCTCCTCACTAGCCTGGCCATTTACGCCTGTCCACGGATCAATATGAACAATTCTTGGAGAAATACGATGTCTCCATGGCAACCAAGCCACAAATTCTTAGTGGAAGGCACTGAGACCAGTTTTCAATTCTCCAGAGGTTTTTCGACTTATAAGGAACAGTGTTTTAAAATTCAGGGATGGACACACAGGAAAGAATGAGCAATTCATTGTTTACTGCCAATATAATGATACCATATATGAAGAATCCTATTCTCAACCTGGAACTATGTCATCAATTCTATTGAAAGACCAATATCTTCTGTAGTGAGATCGGGATGTACGTTCTATTTCTCTTTAAACCTACGCATTCATAAAATTTAGTATATACAAAACACCTTTGGGATCAATTTTAAAATCTGTTACATAATTTATTATAATATTGATGATTTTGATGTACGTATATATGCTAGTTAAAGGTGATTACTGCCCATACAGACGACACCTCCTCCCCTTTCAGTTTATGACATTTATAAACTAAGTAAGGCGCTTGGTTCACACTGCTGATTGTGGCGTTCTTGTTTTCCGGATCTAGGATCATTGATCCTTTTACTAAACAAATCGTCAACACATACAGGACTTGAAATTAAATGAAAAGGCTGATTAAAATTTTAGACCGTGGTACATGCAATGTTCATCTCATGGTGTATACAGGCGAGAGCAACGCATAACAATATGTAGAACTGCCTATTAATATTATTGTTATTCATTTTATTTTTATCCTTATGATATAAAGCAACAACATATCACAGCAAGAACAAAGACATACGGCGTGATGTAATGCAGTGCGAGATCACTGGAGGTGCGGGTTGCTGGCCTATCTCTGACTTTTTTTTAAAGGGGCAATCACTAACAAGGCATGGTTTTGCCTTGTAAGTGATTGTTCCTTTAAAAAAAAAGTCTGAGGTTGGCTGGAAACCCGCACCGCCGGCGATCTCGCACTGCATTACATCCTGCCGATAGTGGTAAATTTACTAAAGCTTCAAAAAATTAAAAGTGGTGATGTTGCCCCTAGCAACCAATCAGTTTCTGTCTGTCATATTTTAGGATGCAATAGAGAAATGATAGACAGAATTTGACTAGTTGCTATGGTCAACTTCACCACAGTTTAGTAAATTTACCACATGCAGTGATATGAAACAGAAAATAAAGTTGTCCCAGCCCAAATAAATGTACAAGGGCCCTTATTCCGAGTTGATCGCTCACTAGCTACTTTTTGCAGCTGTGCAAACGCATAGTCGCCGCCCACGGGGGAGTGTATTTTCACTTTGCATGTGTGCGATTGCATGTGCAGCCGAGCGGTACAAAAACATTTTGTGCAAAACAAGACCAGCCCTGAAGTTACTTATCCTGTGCGATGATCCGAGCGAAGGAGGTCCCGGAATTGATGTCAGATACCCGCCCTGCAAACGCCTGGTCACGCCTGTGTTTTTCCCAACACTCCCAGAAAACGGCCAGTTGACACCCATGAACGCCCTCTTCCTGTCAATCTCCTTGCAAACGGCTGTGCGAATGAATTGTCACTAGAAGCATTGCACAGTAATGATGCTGTTTGTACCCATACGATGCACGTGCACATTGCGGTGCATACGCATGCGCAGTTTTGCCATTTTTTTACCTAAAAATCGGCAGCGTGCGATCAACTCGGAATGACCGCAAATATCGGAGGTGTGGGGTACAACTGATACATAAGGTAGCTGAATAACAATTGAAGATGGTGGTGGAGAAAAGTTGTTGTATGGAGGACACAGCATTATCAAACTAAAGCTGCCTGTGGAATCTAGCTGCTGGGGTGGCACAGTCGGAATGAGGGGAGATAGTAGAAGGTGAAATCTTAACACATTACATTAACTGAACCTCCTTCATGTTCTAACTCCTGAGAAAGCTCTTGTACTGCATAGGCAATCTTTGGTTATTCACCAACTCAGAGTCATTGGGTGCCTGGTATACTTGTGTGACGTCATACTCAGGCGCTAGAAAGAGAACAAGGATACTTGTACCCCATAAATATAGTTACAGAGTAACTAAGGTTGAAAAAAGACAATTGTCCATCAAGTTCAACATATTTGTGGTCTCCTATGCAGTCTTATTATAGGACTAGTTATTTTTATGTTAGGACTAGTTATATCAACTATAATGCGTGCCTACGCACCATAACCCTGAATATCTTTATCCAATAAGAATTTATCTAACCCATTCTTAAAGGTGTTGACCGAGTCTGCCATTACTACTCTCTCAGGCAGGGAATTCCAAACACGTATTGTCCTTACTGTGAAAAAACCTCTTCACCTCAATGTGCGGAAACTTCTCTCCTCTAACCTAAGCGAGTGACCACGTGTCCTTTGTGCTGATCTTATAGAAAACAGGTCCCTCCCAAGCTCTGTGTATTGACCCCTTATATATTTGTAGATGTTGCTCATGTCCCCTCTTAGTCTCCTCTTTTCCAATGTAAACATGCCTAGCCTTGCAAGCCTTTCCTCGTATTCCAGCGTCTCCATGCCCTTGATTAGTTTGGCCTGCCTCTGAACCTTTTCTAGCTCCAGGATATCCTTTTTGTAATATGGTGCCCAAAATTGCACACATTATTCAAGATGTGGCCTCACTTGTGATTTATATAATGGGAGTATAATACTCTCGTCCCTTGCATCAATTCCCCATTTTATGCATGCTAATATCTTATTAGCCTTCTTTGCTGCACTCCTACTTTGGGTACTGCTGCTTAATTTGTTATCTATGTGAACCCCTAAGTCTTTTTCCAGTACAGAATCCCCTAATATTACCCCATTTAGTATGTAGGTGTTATTTTGGGTCTTGCCCCCACAGTGCATTACCTTACACTTGTCTGTATTAAAGTGCATTCTCCATTTTGCTGCCCATGCTTCCAGTTTAGTTAAGTCGTTCTGAAGAGACTCAGCATCCCCCTCCATATTTATAACCTTACACAATTTGGTATCATCTGCGAAAATTGACACCATGCTCTCTAGACCTACTGTTAGGTCGTTGATGAAAATGTTGAACAAAAGTGGTCCAAGTACAGACCCTTGTGGCACACTGCTTAGTACTTTAGTCCAATTTGAAAATGATCCATTGACCACAACGCACTGCTTCCTATTATCTAACCAATTACTGACCACAACTGATGCCACCACGAACACAGTAAAAATTCATCAAAGCAAGAGCGGAGCTGACAAAAGCAATAATAGTCGAAGTCAATGGGTTTACCAGCTGCACTGAGAAGAGATATTCAGCAGATAACCAAAACAACCCTGTCCTTGGTTACACTCCTTGGTAATACTCTATAGCTTCTCACTGCCTTCACAAATATTTAACTGTTTCTTCCTTATGAAAAGCGGATTACTGGATGTGAAAGTTACAGTACACAGCTGATTTCATTTCTAACTGTAGTCCACATACCACATACTGTAAGCATGCACCATAGTAATGGATGATAAAAGGTGTGCTTCATATTAAATAGGTATGAAGTGATTGTCTTGGTAGAACACAATTGTGTATGACTTGTAGTGTCTTACTGTATCTGAAACCATGATTCTACCCGTGTTAGTGATACAATTCAGCAAAATGGTGCACACACTCTTTAACTGAAAATGAAATGTAAGCCATGTGTTGGGGCAGATCAGCAGACTACTGACAACTACGCTGCGTCAAGACAGCTACAACACTTTGACATTTCTTAATTAAGCTGACGGATTGGAGATATGAACTATGGGGTTGGGATCACCCAGATGCAAGATTTTAAGTGAAATTAAACCAACCAACACATTTAAAAATAAATTCTTGTCCCATAGTATCATTCTGCAAATTATTATTTTGCTAATATCTACAATGGAGAAATACACAGACAGTCATCGGCAAAGTACAATATTTAATATCATCATTTAAAAAAAATGAATTACCAACTCGTTAAAATAAAAATTATAAAATCAGATATGACAGCAATCTTCAAATCTTCAATCTTCAAATTAATTAAGGTTGTGCAAGAACTAGTTTTCCTGTGTCAGCCTCTCTAAAGTCAGCTCCTAATTCAGCCGTTCTAATACTGATACCAAGTCTTTGTACAGAGGTTGGATCTTGCACATATATTTAAAAAGTGCTTCAGTCTAAAACTAATTATAATGAAGTGGTAGTGTCAGCTCTCTGTAGTCATAAAGCCTTTGGCCAATCTGAGACGTGAATTCTTGATGAAAGAGTAAAATGAAACATCTCTGCACTGCTTGACCCCTAGAGGTGATAATTAATTTGCTACTGCAGCTGCTAAAAAGGTGTTATTAGTCTGTGGCATTTTATGAGCGGTGATAACTGTTGGAGTATTTCTTACCTGGACTATCTGTGTCCTCCAACACACTCTTCTCTTGAATGGATTCAGGCTCACTGAAGTTTACAGTCTTCTCACTTTTTGACAAGTTCTCAGGTGCTATAAATTTATAAATTACAGGAAAAGTTATGCGTGACGGCAAAACCAAAAACAGTAAAAACATTACTCAATTTCTTCATGCTCACGTACTTGTTAATTACAGTTAGCAATTATACTTTGTATGAAAGAAAGAATGTTTCTATATAATGTACATACATATATATATATATATATATATATATATATATACACTGCTCAAAAAAATAAAGGGAACACTAAAATAACACATCCTAGATCTGAATGAATAAAATATTCTTATTAAATACTTTGTTCTTTACATAGTTAAATGTGCTGACAACAAAAATCACACAAAAATGATCAATGGAAATGAAATTTATTAACCCATGGAGGTCTGGATTTGGAGTCACCCTCAAAATTTAAGTGGAAAAACACACTACAGGCTGATCCAACTTTGATGTAATGTCCTTAAAAAAATTAAAATGAGGCTCAGTAGTGTCTGTGGCCTCCTCGTGCCTGAATGACCTCCCTACAACGCCTGGGCATGCTCCTGATGAGGTGGCGGATGGTCTCCTGAGGGATCTCTTCCCAGACCTGGACTAAAGCGTCCGCCAACTCCTGGACAGTCTGTGGTGCAATGGATTGAGCGAGACATGATGTCCCAGATGTGCTCAATTGGATTCAGGTCTGGGGAACGGGCGGGCCAGTCCATAGCATCAATGCCTTCGTCTTGCAGGAACTGCTGACACACTCCAGCCACATGAGGTCTAGCATTGTCTTGCATTAGGAGGAATCCAGGGCCAACCGCACCAGCATATGGTCTCACAAGGGGTTTGAGGATCTCATCTCGGTACCTAATGGCAGCCAGGCTACCTCTGGCGAGCACATGGAGGGCTGTGCGGTCCCCCAAAGAAATGCCACCCCACACCATTACTGACCCACAGCCAAACCGGTCATGCTGGAGGATGTTGCAGGCAGCAGAACATTCTCCTTGGCGTCTCCAGACTCTGTCACGTCTGTCACGTGCTTAGTGAGAACCTGCTTTCATCTGTGAAGAGCACAGGGCGCCAGTGGCGAATTTGCCAATCTTGGTGTTCTCTGTCAAATGCCAAATGTCCTGCACGGTGTTGGGCTGTAAGCACAACCCCCACCTGTGGACGTCGGGCCCTCATACCACCCTCATGGAGTCTGTTTCTGATCGTTTGAGTAGACACATGCACATTTGTGGCTTGCTGGAGGTCATTTTTCAGGGCTCTGGCAGTGCTCCTCCTGTTCCTCCTTGCACAAAGGCGGAGATAGCGGTCCTGCTGCTGGGTTGTTGCCCTCCTACGGCCTCCTCCACGTCTCCTGGTGCACTGGCCTGTCTCCTGGTAGCGCCTCCATACTCTAGACACTACGCTGATAGACACAGCAAACCTTCTTGCCACAGCTCGAATTGATGTGCCATACTGGATGAGCTGCACTACCTGAGCCACTTGTGTGGGTTGTAGGGAGGTCATACAGGCACGTGGAGGCCACACACACTACTGAGCCTCATTTTGACTTGTTTTAAGGACATTACATCAAAGTTGGATCAGCCTGTAGTGTGTTTTTCCACTTTAATTTTGAGGGTGACTCCAAATCCAGACCTCCATGGTTTAATAAATTTGATCTCCATTGATAATTTTTGTGTGATTTTGTTGTCAGCACATTCAACTATGTAAAGAACAAAGTATTTAATAAAAATATTTCATTCATTCAGATCTAGGATGTGTTATTTTAGTGTTCCCTTTATTTTTTTGAGCAGTGTATATATGTCTGTATATACTCAATATATACATTACTGTATACTTACATTGCATAGGCACAGTACAATAAAGATATGAAATTTTTGTAGTTGAACATATTACTATATATAATATTAAATAAAACATCAAATTAATCTGCATGAAGTGATATTTAAAGTGCATCAAATCGCTCTTTATGCACATCATAATTCTCCAGCATACTTCAGACACCTACTATCATCAACTTGAGTATGGCACTACAGGTCTTAGTGTACTCAAGATGCCATGGTATGTTGGCACTTGTAGTTCTACAAGCAACATAGGAGGTAATTCAGATCTGATCCCTGCTGTGCGTTTTTGCACAGTGGGCGATCAAGTCATAACAGTGCATGCGTATGCACCACAATGCGCACGCTTCGGACAACAACAGGCATCACTGGTCAGCGAAGGGATGGTGCGAAAAATCCGAATGCACGGGCGTTTGCAATGTGATTGACAGGAAGAGGTCATTTGTGGGTGGCAACTGACCGTTTACAGGAAGTGTCTGGAAAAATGCAGGTGTGCCCAAGCGTATTCAGGGAGGATGTCTGACGTCAGCTCCGGCTCCAGTCAGCCTGATTCAATCACACTGGAAGAGTAAGTCCTGCGCTGCGCAGAGACTGCACACAAAGAATTTTAGCAGCTCGGCGTACACATAGCATTGCACACTTGCACATCAAAAATACACTCCCACTGTAGACAGCGACTATCTGAACGCAGCATAGAAAAAAACGCAGCCCAGCGATCAGATCTGAATTACCCCCATATTACTGAAACAGTGTATGGCAGCCAGGGATTGCTGGTACCAGTAGTGCCACATACAAAAATGCTAATTTCTTAAATGTAACTGTTTATTACTAAAATACCAACCGAACCTGTGAGGTAATATGAGTCCTGTGAGCAGATCACTCTATAAGAAGCCCAACTTGCCTTTTCCTGGTGCTAGCAGAAACTTTGCGGGAAGGAACCACACACTATTTGTCCCTACACAATTGTCATAATCAGACCAAACTAAGGAGCGCATGTACTGTTGCTACAGGGTTAGAGCACCCGAGACAGACACGACATGTAAACCTGTATCTACTGTATTCAGCAATTACATGAAAACACTACAACTGTTCTATTCTTACAGTACCCATTCCCTGACCAAATTTCGGCTTTCCAGGTCAGGCTAACACAAAAATCATACATGGCTTTAAGGATACACATTATTGGTGCACAAGTGCAGTGTGAAAAAGGTATATTGGGGGTAATTCCAAGTTGATCGCAGCAGGAATTTGGTTAGCAGTTGGTCAAAACCATGTGCACTGCAGGGGAGGCAGATATAACATGTGCAGAGAGAGTTAGATTTGGGTGTGGTGTGTTCAATCTGCAATCTAAATTGCAGTGTAAATATAAAGCAGCCAGAATTTACCCTGCACAGAAACAAAATAACCCACCCAAATCTAACTCTCTCTGCACATGTTATATCTGCCTCCCCTGCAGTGCACATGGTTTTGACCAACTGCTAACCAAATTCCTGCTGCGATCAACTTGGAATTACCCCCATTGTTAGTTAAAAGCTACAAATGTGCAATTTGTACAGGTAATGCTGTTCTATACTTTATACCAGGTGACTCAATTACAATAATTTTGTGAAACATTTGTTAACTTTCATCATAGCTATTAATCATACCAAATTCAATCACGCTAATAATATCAAGTAACCTACATGGTAGTAGGGGGCAAGTGCTATCCTGACGTGTGGTGAGGTCAATGGTTGGGGAGGCACTGGCTAGTAGACACTGGCTAGTATCAGAGCCAGATTGAGACACACATATATGATTTGGTGGTGAGTTTTGACTATAAAATGATTAGAATAATACAAGGATGATATAAATAATTCCAAAAAAGATTATATTTATAAGTTATATATATCTTCTTTTTATTACTCTAATCATACAGTCAAAACTCTGGAGCTTTGCCTACACTGCCTACCCTGACAGCACTTCACTGCCTGACAGTGACAGAGTGACAAAGGAATAAGAGCGTGATGCTTACCAGTACCAAAATGTTACTGATGTCCTGCCTTTGGGAATTTCCAATTTAATCAAGTAAAGTTCACGGTGGGGGAGAATCAACATCTTACCAAGGGGGTCATTCCAAGTTGTTCGCTCGTTGCCGATTTTCGCAACGGAGCGATTAAGGCAAAAATGTGCATGAGCATGGTACGCAGTGCGCATGCGCTAAGTAATTCAGCACAAAACTTAGTAGATTTACTCACGTCCGAATGAAGAATTTTCATCGTTGAAGTGATCGGAGTGTGATTGACAGGAAGTGGGTGTTTCTGGGCGGAAACTGAACGTTTTCTGGGAGTGTGCGGAAAAACGCAGGCGTGCCAGGATTAAATGCAGGAGTGTCTGGAGAAACAGGGGAGTGGCTGGCAAAACGCAGGGCGTGTTTGTGACGTCAAACCAGGAATGAAACGGGCTGAGCTGATCGCAGTGTAGGAGTAAGTCTCGAGCTACTCAGAAACTGCTAAGAATTATTTATTCGCAATTCTGCTACTTTTTCGTTCGCACTTCTGCTAAGCTAAGATACACTCCCAGAGGGCGGCGGCCTAGCGTGTGCAATGCTGCTAAAAGCAGCTAGCGAGCGAACAACTCGGAATGAGGGCCTAAGAGAGAGCGGTGAGCATCAGAGCCTTAAAGGGACCCACTGAATTAGGGACTACTCTAACCAAGGTAAAAGAACTCTTTATATTATCAGAACATTACTTTTAAGCTTTAAGTGGAATTTTAAAGCTACATGACTACTTAGACAATACATTTTACTAACCTTTCATAAAGCCTTTTCCTCTAGCCAAAGTATTGGAGACATTTGTAGAATAACACACTGGTGAATCAATTTTGATACCTGCTTTAAAGTGGCACAGAGGGTTTTGAGGGGGAGGACCAATCACAAGCCTCAGTCTACTGACTGTAGCTTGGGATTGGTCCCCCTGTTAACCACATTGCCTCCTGGAAAAAATGGCTGCACAATTGCACATACACCTCTGGGGCTCCGGCTATGGTAAGAAGGTTAGTAAAATGTATCTAGTAGGAAGTAGAGATGAGCGCCTGAAATTTTTCGGGTTTTGTGTTTTGGTTTTGGGTTCGGTTCCACGGCCGTGTTTTGGGTTCGAACGCGTTTTGGCAAAACCTCACCGAATTTTTTTTGTCGGATTCGGGTGTGTTTTGGATTCGGGTGTTTTTTTCAAAAAACACTAAAAAACAGCTTAAATCATAGAATTTGGGGGTCATTTTGATCCCAAAGTATTATTAACCTCAAAAACCATAATTTACACTCATTTTCAGTCTATTCTGAATACTTCACACCTCACAATATTATTTTTAGTCCTAAAATTTGCACCGAGGTCGCTGTGTGAGTAAGATAAGCGACCCTAGTGGCCGACACAAACACCGGGCCCATCTAGGAGTGGCACTGCAGTGTCACGCAGGATGTCCCTTCCAAAAAACCCTCCCCAAACAGCACATGACGCAAAGAAAAAAAGAGGCGCAATGAGGTAGCTGTGTGAGTAAAATTAGCGACCCTAGTGGCCGACACAAACACCGGGCCCATCTAGGAGTGGCACTGCAGTGTCACGCAGGATGGCCCTTCCAAAAAACCCTCCCCAAACAGCACATGACGCAAAGAAAAAAAGAGGCGCAATGAGGTAGCTGTGTGAGTAAGATTAGCGACCCTAGTGGCCGACACAAACACCGGGCCCATCTAGGAGTGGCACTGCAGTGTCACGCAGGATGTCCCTTCCAAAAAACCCTCCCCAAACAGCACATGACGCAAAGAAAAAAAGAGGCGCAATGAGGTAGCTGTGTGAGTAAGATTAGCGACCCTAGTGGCCGACACAAACACCGGGCCCATCTAGGAGTGGCACTGCAGTGTCACGCAGGATGTCCCTTCCAAAAAACCCTCCCCAAACAGCACATGACGCAAAGAAAAAAAGAGGCGCAATGAGGTAGCTGACTGTGTGAGTAAGATTAGCGACCCTAGTGGCCGACACAAACACCGGGCCCATTTAGGAGTGGCACTGCAGTGTCACGCAGGATGTCCCTTCCAAAAAACCCTCCCCAATCAGCACATGATGCAAAGAAAAAGAAAAGAAAAAAGAGGTGCAAGATGGAATTGTCCTTGGGCCCTCCCACCCACCCTTATGTTGTATAAACAAAACAGGACATGCACACTTTAACCAACCCATCATTTCAGTGACAGGGTCTGCCACACGACTGTGACTGATATGACGGGTTGGTTTGGACCCCCCCAAAAAAGAAGCAATTAATCTCTCCTTGCACAAACTGGCTCTACAGAGGCAAGATGTCCACCTCATCATCACCCTCCGATATATCACCGTGTACATCCCCCTCCTCACAGATTATCAATTCGTCCCCACTGGAATCCACCATCTCAGCTCCCTGTGTACTTTGTGGAGGCAATTGCTGCTGGTCAATGTCTCCGCGGAGGAATTGATTATAATTCATTTTAATGAACATCATCTTCTCCACATTTTCTGGATGTAACCTCGTACGCCGATTGCTGACAAGGTGAGCGGCGGCACTAAACACTCTTTCGGAGTACACACTTGTGGGAGGGCAACTTAGGTAGAATAAAGCCAGTTTGTGCAAGGGCCTCCAAATTGCCTCTTTTGCCTGCCAGTATAAGTACGGACTGTGTGACGTGCCTACTTGGATGCGGTCACTCATATAATCCTCCACCATTCTATCAATGTTGAGAGAATCATATGCAGTGACAGTAGACGACATGTCCGTAATCGTTGTCAGGTCCTTCAGTCCGGACCAGATGTCAGCATCAGCAGTCGCTCCAGACTGCCCTGCATCACCGCCAGCGGGTGGGCTCGGAATTCTGAGACTTTTCCTCGCACCCCCAGTTGCGGGAGAATGTGAAGGAGGAGATGTTGACAGGTCGCGTTCCGCTTGACTTGACAATTTTGTCACCAGCAGGTCTTTCAACCCCAGCAGACTTGTGTCTGCCGGAAAGAGAGATCCAAGGTAGGCTTTAAATCTAGGATCGAGCACGGTGGCCAAAATGTAGTGCTCTGATTTCAACAGATTGACCACCCGTGAATCCTTGTTAAGCGAATTAAGGGCTCCATCCACAAGTCCCACATGCCTAGCGGAATCGCTCCGTGTTAGCTCCTCCTTCAATGTCTCCAGCTTCTTCTGCAAAAGCCTGATGAGGGGAATGACCTGACTCAGGCTGGCAGTGTCTGAACTGACTTCACGTGTGGCAAGTTCAAAGGGCATCAGAACCTTGCACAACGTTGAAATCATTCTCCACTGCGCTTGAGACAGGTGCATTCCACCTACTATATCGTGCTCAATTGTATAGGCTTGAATGGCCTTTTGCTGCTCCTCCAACCTCTGAAGCATATAGAGGGTTGAATTCCACCTCGTTACCACTTCTTGCTTCAGATGATGGCAGGGCAGGTTCAGTAGTTTTTGGTGGTGCTCCAGTCTTCTGTACGTGGTGCCTGTATGCCGAAAGTGTCCCGCAATTCTTCTGGCCACCGACAGCATCTCTTGCACGCCCCTGTCGTTTTTTAAAAAATTCTGCACCACCAAATTCAAGGTATGTGCAAAACATGGGACGTGCTGGAATTTGCCCATATTTAATGCACACACAATATTGCTGGCGTTGTCCGATGCCACAAATCCACAGGAGAGTCCAATTGGGGTAAGCCATTCCGCGATGATCTTCCTCAGTTGCCGTAAGAGGTTTTCAGCTGTGTGCGTATTCTGGAAAGCGGTGATACAAAGCGTAGCCTGCCTAGGAAAGAGTTGGCATTTGCGAGATGCTGCTACTGGTGCCGCCGCTGCTGTTCTTGCGGCGGGAGTCCATACATCTACCCAGTGGGCTGTCACAGTCATATAGTCCTGACCCTGCCCTGCTCCACTTGTCCACATGTCCGTGGTTAAGTGGACATTGGGTACAACTGCATTTTTTAGGACACTGGTGAGTCTTTTTCTGACGTCCGTGTACATTCTCGGTATCGCCTGCCTAGAGAAGTGGAACCTAGATGGTATTTGGTAACGGGGGCACACTGCCTCAATAAATTGTCTAGTTCCCTGTGAACTAACGGCGGATACCGGACGCACGTCTAACACCAACATAGTTGTCAAGGCCTCAGTTATCCGCTTTGCAGTAGGATGACTGCTGTGATATTTCATCTTCCTCGCAAAGGACTGTTGAACAGTCAATTGCTTACTGGAAGTAGTACAAGTGGGCTTACGACTTCCCCTCTGGGATGACCATCGACTCCCAGCGGCAACAACAGCAGCGCCAGCAGCAGTAGGCGTTACACGCAAGGATGCATCGGAGGAATCCCAGGCAGGAGAGGACTCGTCAGAATTGCCAGTGACATGGCCTGCAGGACTATTGGCATTCCTGGGGAAGGAGGAAATTGACACTGAGGGAGTTGGTGGGGTGGTTTGCATGAGCTTGGTTACAAGAGGAAGGGATTTACTGGTCAGTGGACTGCTTCCGCTGTCACCCAAAGTTTTTGAACTTGTCACTGACTTATTATGAATGCGCTGCAGGTGACGTATAAGGGAGGATGTTCCGAGGTGGTTAACGTCCTTACCCCTACTTATTACAGCTTGACAAAGGGAACACACGGCTTGACACCTGTTGTCCGCATTTCTGGTGAAATACCTCCACACCGAAGAGCTGATTTTTTTGGTATTTTCACCTGGCATGTCAACGGCCATATTCCTCCCACGGACAACAGGTGTCTCCCCGGGTGCCTGACTTAAACAAACCACCTCACCATCAGAATCCTCCTGGTCAATTTCCTCCCCAGCGCCAGCAACACCCATATCCTCCTCATCCTGGTGTACTTCAACACTGACATCTTCAATCTGACTATCAGGAACTGGACTGCGGGTGCTCCTTCCAGCACTTGCAGGGGGCGTGCAAATGGTGGAAGGCGCATGCTCTTCACGTCCAGTGTTGGGAAGGTCAGGCATCGCAACCGACACAATTGGACTCTCCTTGTGGATTTGGGATTTCGAAGAATGCACAGTTCTTTGCTGTGCTGCTTTTGCCAGCTTGAGTCTTTTCATTTTTCTAGCGAGAGGCTGAGTGCTTCCATCCTCATGTGAAGCTGAACCACTAGCCATGAACATAGGCCAGGGCCTCAGCCGTTCCTTGCCACTCCGTGTCGTAAATGGCATATTGGCAAGTTTACGCTTCTCCTCCGACAATTTTATTTTAGGTTTTGGAGTCCTTTTTTTTCTGATATTTGGTGTTTTGGATTTGACATGCTCTGTACTATGACATTGGGCATCGGCCTTGGCAGACGACGTTGCTGGCATTTCATCGTCTCGGCCATGACTAGTGGCAGCAGCTTCAGCACGAGGTGGAAGTGGATCTTGATCTTTCCCTAATTTTGGAACCTCAACATTTTTGTTCTCCATATTTTAATAGGCACAACTAAAAGGCACCTCAGGTAAACAATGGAGATGGATACTAGTATACAATTATGGACTGCCTGCCGAGTGCAGACACAGAGGTAGCCACAGCCGTGAACTACCGTACTGTACTGTGTCTGCTGCTAATATAGACTGGTTGATAAAGAGATAGTATACTCGTAACTAGTATGTATGTATAAAGAAAGAAAGAAAAACCACGGTTAGGTGGTATATACAATTATGGACGGGCTGCCGAGTGCCGACACAGAGGTAGCCACAGCCGTGAACTACCGCACTGTACTGTGTCTGCTGCTAATATATAGACTGGTTGATAAAGAGATAGTATACTCGTAACTAGTATGTATGTATAAAGAAAGAAAGAAAAACCACGGTTAGGTGGTATATACAATTATGGACGGGCTGCCGAGTGCCGACACAGAGGTAGCCACAGCCGTGAACTACCGCACTGTACTGTGTCTGCTGCTAATATAGACTGGTTGATAAAGAGATAGTATACTCGTAACTAGTATGTATGTATAAAGAAAGAAAAAAAAACCACGGTTAGGTGGTATATACAATTATGGACGGGCTGCCGAGTGCCGACACAGAGGTAGCCACAGCCGTGAACTACCGCACTGTACTGTGTCTGCTGCTAATATAGACTGGTTGATAAAGAGATAGTATACTCGTAACTAGTATGACTATAAAGAAAGAAAAAAAAACCACGGTTAGGTGGTATATACAATTATGGACGGGCTGCCGAGTGCCGACACAGAGGTAGCCACAGCCGTGAACTACCGCACTGTACTGTGTCTGCTGCTAATATATAGACTGGTTGATAAAGAGATAGTATACTCGTAACTAGTATGTATGTATAAAGAAAGAAAAAAAAACCACGGTTAGGTGGTATATACAATTATGGACGGGCTGCCGAGTGCCGACACAGAGGTAGCCACAGCCGTGAACTACCGCACTGTACTGTGTCTGCTGCTAATATAGACTGGTTGATAAAGAGATAGTATACTCGTAACTAGTATGTATGTATAAAGAAAGAAAAAAAAACCACGGTTAGGTGGTATATACAATTATGGACGGGCTGCCGAGTGCCGACACAGAGGTAGCCACAGCCGTGAACTACCGCACTGTACTGTGTCTGCTGCTAATATATAGACTGGTTGATAAAGAGATAGTATACTCGTAACTAGTATGTATGTATAAAGAAAGAAAAAAAAACCACGGTTAGGTGGTATATACAATTATGGACGGGCTGCCGAGTGCCGACACAGAGGTAGCCACAGCCGTGAACTACCGCACTGTACTGTGTCTGCTGCTAATATATAGACTGGTTGATAAAGAGATAGTATACTCGTAACTAGTATGTATGTATAAAGAAAGAAAGAAAAACCACGGTTAGGTGGTATATACAATTATGGACGGGCTGCCGAGTGCCGACACAGAGGTAGCCACAGCCGTGAACTACCGCACTGTACAGTGTCTGCTGCTAATATAGACTGGTTGATAAAGAGATAGTATACTCGTAACTAGTATGTATGTATAAAGAAAGAAAAAAAAACCACGGTTAGGTGGTATATACAATTATGGACGGGCTGCCGAGTGCCGACACAGAGGTAGCCACAGCCGTGAACTACCGCACTGTACTGTGTCTGCTGCTAATATAGACTGGTTGATAAAGAGATAGTATACTCGTAACTAGTATGTATGTATAAAGAAAGAAAAAAAAACCACGGTTAGGTGGTATATACAATTATGGACGGGCTGCCGAGTGCCGACACAGAGGTAGCCACAGCCGTGAACTACCGCACTGTACTGTGTCTGCTGCTAATATAGACTGGTTGATAAAGAGATAGTATACTCGTAACTAGTATGACTATAAAGAAAGAAAAAAAAACCACGGTTAGGTGGTATATACAATTATGGACGGGCTGCCGAGTGCCGACACAGAGGTAGCCACAGCCGTGAACTACCGCACTGTACTGTGTCTGCTGCTAATATAGACTGGTTGATAAAGAGATAGTATACTACTAATATTATATATACTGGTGGTCAGGTCACTGGTCACTAGTCACACTGGCAGTGGCACTCCTGCAGCAAAAGTGTGCACTGTTTAATTTTAATATAATATTATGTACTCCTGGCTCCTGCTATAACCTATAACTGGCACTGCAGTGCTCCCCAGTCTCCCCCACAATTATAAGCTGTGTGAGCTGAGCACAGTCAGATATATATATACATTGATGCAGCACACTGGGCTGAGCAGTGCACACAGATATGGTATGTGACTGAGTCACTGTGTGTATCGTTTTTTTCAGGCAGAGAACGGATATATTAAATAAAACAAACAACTGCACTGTCTGGTGGTCACTGTGGTTGTCAGTCACTAAACTCTGCACTCTCTTCTACAGTATCACAGCCTCAGGTCAATCTCTCTCTCTCTCTCTCAACCCTAATCTAAATGGAGAGGACGCCAGCCACGTCCTCTCCCTATCAATCTCAATGCACGTGTGAAAATGGCGGCGACGCGCGGCTCCTTATATAGAATCCGAGTCTCGCGAGAATCCGACAGCGTCATGATGACGTTCGGGCGCGCTCGGGTTAACCGAGCAAGGCGGGAAGATCCGAGTCGCTCGGACCCGTGAAAAAAAACATGAAGTTCGTGCGGGTTCGGATTCAGAGAAACCGAACCCGCTCATCTCTAGTAGGAAGCCCTGTAGATTGAGTGTTGACTACATCTACTTATTACTGTGATCCCTTTCAAGCTTCTAGTGCTCCTTACAAGACAGTGCCCCTATACTGGATAAAACAATGAATGATTTTATACACTTCAACAATTTCTGTCAACATGTCTATATACTCCAAAATCGTCTTTGGACATGGCACATGAAAACACATGACATTAATAAAATAAAAGCTATTTCAAACAAGCATTGCCAAACTAGTATAAAAAAAACCTCCCTGTAACATGAAATAAGCAAACTAAAGAGTTAAATACAAAATTGTTTATAGTTTCCTTTATATTTGACATACATTGCCATATTGTATGAAATGAGTAGAAATATATAGGGATATTTATTTTAAAACAGCAAAATCCTTTGAGATGCTCATAACAAAATGACACAGGAAGGTAGACCTGCTCTCAGACAACAACATTCTGTTCTACAGGTTCCATCAAGTTCAACTTTAGTGCCCAAAGGAGACAAGACATATATGTAATTTCCAACCTGATTTGACAGTTAAATTTATAGTTGAATAATTAAGTTGAAGTTGCATTTAAACTTGAAACCTTAAAACGGTATTCTGCCCGAAACTATGCATCTAAGTGTCTGCATTATAGTGACACTGTAACAAATGCACTACAGCAGAGACGCTGTTATGGCTGGTATAAAATGTAAAGCATTCAGTTTCACCACATAAAATAATTACCTTATTGGATAACTTGGTACATAATTTGTCCCAAAAAGTCTGAGATGGAGGAAACATTAAATGTGGATTTGGACTCCAGTTGCCTATACAAGTATATAGCTAATTCTAGCCATACTGTACTCTGTATGTTAAAATTAGATGTCATTCATATTTTTATTCAATCTAGGACTTTATCATACAAAGAACAGCTTGAACTACCAGAATAACATGACATTGTTTTTGGTGCTATAGTATATGTATTTAGTTATAACACAGGTTTTTTTTATTTATTATTTATTTACACAATGCACTCGCATATGTCCTGTAATCCAGTTTTCATCTTTTTTTTTTATAATTGTTTTTACATATTTGAATAATGTTTTTTTTGTGCATATACACCCACCTCCAGGGCCCTCCTTTCCTTGCACCCAACTTTAGCCCCTACAGTGTGTGGCTGGTCCCTCCTCTGGGACCAGCACTGTACCCTTCTCACCTCCCACTTCATATGTTCCTCAGTTATTCCCCCTCAGCTTCCCCTTCACCCCCCCTTCCTCACAGCACCTCCGCCCCCTCCCAAAGATGTATAGGTAGGTGATGTGGCTGGTAAGTCTAGCAACCCCTGAGTGGGCAACATTCAATCATTTATAAATGTTATGGTGCCCCTGAGTGTGTAGAATATAGCATGTGAAGGAATAAATTACAGCAACATGTCAGGTAAGGTGACAGAGCTTCTGGTTGTTTCTGACAAATTATTAGAAGTAGCCTAAATGGTGAAGTGGAAGAAAAAAGATAAAACACAGGGGACAGACGTGGAAACAACAGGGATGGGAATCCTCTAACAGGATTATCTGCAATACAGGTTCAGTATCCCTTATCCAAAATTCAAAATCACACATTTTTGGTTCCCCTACTGAGATAGTGACACATATATAGACATATTATATTATATATCTATATATACACATAATATATAATATATATGTCATTATCTCAGTAGGGGACCCAAAAATGTGGGATTTTGAATTTTGGATAAGGGATACTCAACTTGTACATGCTCCAGGAGGTAATTTGACCCTCACACCAGTGGATAATAGCATTGTGCTTGAGGAGCCGTTGGCAGCCAAAGATAATAATGCATGATGGAGATTGGATGAATTAAAGAACATGGACTCTTAAAAATGTTCCTAAAGTGATTTTTAGGGGATCTCATTCCAATATGATAAAGTCTTGAACTAAAGACCCATCCACTTGAATAGTTGTGTTATATAAGATATACTGTATAGTGTTCAAAATTAATAAATCTTGAGCTATTTGTACTCATTGGTTATAATACCACTGTTTTCTCAATGTGCCAGAAGTACAATTGACTTTCTCGAATAAAGGTTTTAAACCTCTTAATGCCATCCACTGAATATATGCAGTAGTCAGCCAGGTGGCAGTCATGCACATTACACCCTAGTACTGTTTGTAAGCATGGATCACTCCTGCCAATGACAGCTTTGGGTTTCCAGAGTTGGGACTAGGATTCAAAATAGCCTGTTTCTGGCCAAGCAATCCCAAGGAGATGTGATGGTGCCACGGGTTACAAATGGACACCACTGCTTAGTCAGATTTAAAAATAAAAAAATTATTACTGGTAGCACAAAAATACATACATTGATTTGGTCACTGAGTAACAAATTAACTCCATTCATGAGTAGCTTCATTAACTTGTCATTATTATGCTAAATAAATAAATATTACAATTATTTGTTTCAGGAAGATTTCCTAATAAGAACATCATAGCACAGAAGAGCTATGGGAAGGGAAGAGGAGGGGACAGCCTACGGTAACTAGCCATACACTGTAGGGTCTGGAGCTGGGTGCAGGGGAGCGGAAGGCCATGGAGGTGGGCACAGAAGGGCTATGGGAAGGGAAGAGATGGAGCAGCCAAAAAGGGGATTGTCTCTATCCTGACACTGCCTGTGGTAACCCTAGAAGGCAGCTGCACTGCACCACATGACCCAGTACATTGACTGGCTCATCTCAAATGCTTTTTGGGGTGGCAAGCCGCCTCCTTGCCCCCCTATTCCAACACCTATGATTATGAGGGGTGTTTCAGTAGATGTTTTGTTGTGTGATCCAGTGCTACAGATTTTTAGAAAACATTGAGATTCCATGGTGCAGAATATGCACTTATTATTCAGTTTTCTGAAATGGCTAAAAACTAAAAGTGGAGTTGTTGCCCATAGCAACCAGTCAGATTCAAGTTTTATTTATCTATCAAGAAAATTATATCTTGAATCTGATTGGTTACATTAAGCAACTCTTCAATTTGACCTTTTTAGTAAATCTACTCCTAATACTTATTTAGTTTTCTGTAGCATTTCTGGAAAATTAATTCAAATAATTCATACATTTTCACAAACCTTTTATTAATTCTTTTCCCCAAGGATGTTCTTCTGGTCCCCAGGGGCAAGATTTCCTGGTAAGTGGGCTTGTTTAGTAGTGATTTTATTAAGTAGATGCAAATGAAAATGACAGAAATTTAGGGGTCACTTGCAAGGAACTCCCCTACACATAAGTTAAGGATTTGGTGTCTACAGGCTAGTTACCCAACATTTAGGGCTGACAGACAGGTTGACTAGTTCACTCTAATTTACTTCACATAAATTCTATTTATCTCCTGGAGGAACCCCTGGCAGCAGCTTATAATGGCATATCTGCAGATGCTTGCCTGCATGAGATTTTAAAGCCCTAGAGCTTGAGAAATCTACTGTCCAGAAAAGAGCTCACAGATTGAGCACTGGGTGCAATCAAAAAGCATCAAGCAGAACAGCTGGGACTTGCATCTTGCCTGACTCGATAGAGCAGCTGAGCATTAAGTGCTCTTGATTTGCTGCTAGCACCCTTGTGTCACTAGAGCACATAAAAAAACAACCTGGTGCCACAGTTACCTAGGAATGTGCAACACCAAATGGTATCGAGAACAGGAACACTGGTAAACAATTTAATGTATTCACACCAAAAAAGCAACATTGCAGCAACACTGGCTTGAAAAATAAGTAGTAGAACTTACAAGGAATCTCACCCTTTACTCCAACCATGAAGTCCAGCTTATTATTTTCATTATAGCAAATAATATTTTTATTACTCCATTATAAAATGTACAAAATACTGTACATAGTGTGCATAATTCAGAGTTGGAAGCATTTGTGCAAAATGACAGCAACAATTTTTTCCGGATACATTTTCTTTCTCAAGTATCTTAAGAATTGATGAAATCGAAAACATAGCGGCCAAGTTTTACTAAGTGTCATCACCATGGGGTGTACTACACTTACTGTATGTACAGTATATACATATTGTACTTACCCATACCTCCCAACATGACCCTCTCCAGGAGGAACAGAATACTCTGCTCCTGGACTTCCCTCTTAATTTTTGATTGCCTTCACCTGTGCTAAAACACCTTTCATATCCATTAACCTGTTCAAAACATGTGCTGGCAATCACAAATTAAGAAGGAAGTCCAGAAGCAGAGCATTGTGTCAATCCTGTAGAGGGTAACGTTGGGAGGTATGTACTAACCTACTACTTGCCTGCTTACCTCTCCAAGCATACATCTAAGGTAAGGTGTCATTTTTTTGTTAGTTACAATTCGAAATTAGTCCCTTTTTTTTTTTTTTTTGCTCTACTGTGTATCTTTTATCTGATTTTCTGCAAAGCAGTAATATCATCAGATGGAGATGTTTATCTTTGTTATGCTGGGATACAACCCAAATCTACTGTTCTCTCTGTATTGAATAGTTTTCGCCAGATAGCAGATTTGTGGTCTGTTTCATTGCCAGGTTAATTAAAATTAACTCTAGCTGATAAAATAAAACACACCTCTAAGAAATATAGAATAAAAAGTTACAAAGAAAATATATTGTATTTACTCAAAGATTCAGGAGGTCATATAAAGTAATCTATGTGGAAGCCATTCTTAATTATAAACTCAAAACAGTCCACAGCCTCTGTGTAAGCATCCAGTTTCTCTAGAATTTAAATCATTATTACTTACTTGTTTTTTTTTATATTCATATGTATTTTTTTTTAAATACATACTTTCATGGTATATCTTAAACATAAAACGTTTGTATCTTTGTAATGGTAAATTATAATTTCTGCTCCCCAGCACTTTTTTAACCTTAATGATCAGGTTATTTTATAGACTAATCATCAGACTATGACCAGTCACATTTAACATTTCTTCTGTGTTGGAATTTTATTTATATTGAGGGTTTTTTTTTTTTTTTTTTGGGGGGGGGGGCAAAGGGATTTATTTTTGGGATATTTAAAATAAATAATATATTTCTTTGTAGGGTTATAAATCCTAAATTGGACAAAATAATAATGAAGTAATAATAAAATAAAATAATAAAAATAATAACTGCATCTCTTATCATGTAATATAATGTTTCTTGTTTATTTTGACACTATGTTGAGTTTTCCTTGATGTAAGGTCATTAATACGTGGATGGGGTTCACATTTTCACTTGGAGATGATGTAGTGCAGTAGTGAATGGCACAGACAGGGCATGATGAAGAAAGTTGCTGTACCAGATCTCAAGTCAAATAAAACACTGAAAGAGTCCAGGCAGAGATGACAGTGTGGTAGGCAGCAAAGATGGCAGATCCAAAATGGCCACAGACTTCATAGAGAAGATGGTGTACAACAATCCAGATAGGTCAGCTTGCTTGTCACTTCATGGTCTGGTTGGCATAGGTCTGACCAAGGACTGTGGTGTGAAAGTCCAAGAGGTGAGCCACCTGCTCCAAAATGTGCTGCTAGTCCAGCTATGTGATTGTGGATTGAGAGCAGGCCATCTAAAACCTGACAGCATAATTAGATTTGTAACTGTACATTGCCCTAAATCTGTCTAGTGATCCATTTGATTGAATGGACTAAACAAACTTAATTGCCAATATTAAAGGTTCATAGGCATGCACGGTACATTTCACTAGGGTGTGCACCACTTGAGGGAGGGAATCTATTGCCACTGGGGGGATGGAGATGAGGTAAACCACTAAGGATGATATCCAGTATGGACACTGGGAGGATTGAGGGATGAAACTACAGTGGAGGTTTATGGGATCTATTACCACTGGGAAGGTAAGGGGTGGGGCTAATGGTATCCGTTCAGATGGTCGACCATGTTATGGTCGACAGTCATTAGGTCGACCACTATTGGTCGACATTGACATGGTCGACATGGACACATGGCCGACACATGAAAATGGTCGACACGTAAAAGGTCGACACATGTAAAGGTCGACATGAGTTTTTTAACTTTTTTTTCTTTTGGGGAAATTTTCCATACTTTACGATCCACGTGGACTACGATTGGAATGGTAATCTGTGCCGAGCGAAGCGGTAGCGGAGCGAAGGCACCATGCCCGAAGCATGGCGAGCGAAGCGGTGCACTAATTGGGGTTCCCAGTCACTTTACGCAAAGAACGACACAAAAAAAAGTTACAAAACTCATGTCGACCTTTTCACGTGTCGACCTTTCATGTGTCGACCATGTGCCCATGTCAATGTCGACCAATAGTGGTCGACCTAATGACTGTCGACCATAACATGGTCGACCATTCATACCGGAACCGGGGCTAATGCTATAATGCTGACATATTGACACTGGGGGAGGGGTGTGTATTAATACAATGGTGAACTATTTAAACAATTGTATGTTAATGCTAAAGGGGCATCAAGACAGTGAGGTGGACCTATGATCAAAATATGTCAGTGGGCACATCATTTTATGGGCGGCCCTGCTAGTTCTATTAAGAGCACTAGTTTCATATCATCAGATTTAAGGCCCAGACCTGTCAAGCCTTGGAGAGTGATAAATATCATGGTGATAAAGTGGCAGCCAATCAGCTTCTGTCATTTTTTCAAACACAGCTGTAACATGGTCGTTAGGAGCTGATTGGCTGGTACTTTATCACCGTGCTATTTATCACTCTCCAAGAATTGATAAATCTGGGCCTGTGTTTGAAAATTACAGTTAAGAGCTGATTGAAGTACTTTATCGCTCTCCACTTTATCACTTTCCAAGCTTTATAATATTCTCTATTGAATCAGAGCTTCCATTCCTCAGCAAGGTAATAAATGGCTATTCTGATTGCTCTGTAGCTACAATTTTCATATCTGGAATGTTTACATATATAGTTGATATTATATATTGTTATATTTAGATTTTGCAATATTTTATTCACCTTCAGAAAAGAGACCAAACTGAATGATATGAGAAAGAGAATTTACAGCAACAATTACAGGTGCATAGTGCCTTGGGAGATAAGATGTGCATTGTGAAGTAGAGGAAAGGCATGTAATATAATAACACAGGGAGGAGCATCAGCCAGTAACTGCAATGAGAGGCTCTCCCTTCCCTCGCCCCTCTCCATGCTCCTCTCCTACTGTATCAGGACTAGTGGTTTTACGCCAACAGAATCGCTGTACTGATGACTGGGATCTTTTAACAGTATTTTACTTTGATGCTAGAGTTGCTTTTCTGTGTTTCATACGGCAATGATAGAAAGCCACCTATCACCATCATTTAGAAATAAAATATTGCAGAGCAGCTGAGTGATACTCAGCTACTTTGGATATACTGGCTGGGAGATGT
The DNA here is from genome assembly GCF_028390025.1 of Pseudophryne corroboree. NCBI lineage: Eukaryota > Metazoa > Chordata > Amphibia > Anura > Myobatrachidae > Pseudophryne > Pseudophryne corroboree. The sequence goes on from NC_086449.1 coordinate 287,596,066, forward strand.
AAGCATTAACTTACCACTTTGCCAGGGCAGTCTCTCTAGGACAGGGGTGTCAAACTCGCGGCCCTCCAGCTGTTGTGGAACTACACATCCCAGCATGCCTTGCCATCTATTTTGTATTAGGGATGGCTGCAACTGTGGCAAGGCATGCTGGAATGTGTAGTTCCACAACAGCTGGAGGGCCATGAGTTTGACACCCCTGCTCTAGGAGTATGCATATACATGACCCACCCTACCAGCCAGTTATACCATGGGCAGTGCAACTGATAGCCCAAGCTTTCAGGTACACTTGTTGGGGGGGGGGGGGGATATATATATATATATATTTCTATCTTATCTTTTTGCTCATTAAGCGATCAAGTACATTTTAAGAAAGCTCTTTTCTAGATGAGGTGCAAACTACAATTTGGCTATTTTGCCTTCACGGAAACGCATTTAGCAAAGGCATTGGGTGTAACAAAAACAGAAGGAAATGTAAAATATTTGTCTTGATTTGATCATTTGGATAATGTAAAATTCTGCTGTGAACAAATCACCCATGTAGGTGAGAAAAATGTAAGGCGATGCGTATAGTCCTTAGGAGGTTTTAGACACTTATGTGGTATTTCTTGATGAAAAAAAAAAAAAAAAGATTAAAGTCCTTTTTATGAGCCTTGACACAATCATATTGTCTGCTTTCCTTAAGCTGCAGAAAAACAGCTGGGATCATTTGACTCTTAACATCTAAATACATAAGCTGTTTTCAATCCAATTAGAAAGGTAAACACAAAGGAGTGTACAAACATCCATTATAATGATTTTAATGAGAATCTAATTGATTGTTATACTATTATCTAATATTACAAATGTTGTCGTAACATAACAATAAGCCACAGGCATCCCAGGTGTCTGTTATTCTGCAATTATACTGCTTTCTACAGGAGTGTTATTGCTCTCCTTAGCTTAAATTCACTTAACCTGCACTCGCTCTCTTTCCTCCCATCTGTTACACAATCTTATTACCTTTCATCTTACCCTCCTGTCCTTTTTTTTTTAAACTGTAACAAAAACTTATGTTGCAGAATGTCATACCTACTGTATATGACATATTCTTTTATAAACATTTTCTAATACTTGAATTTATGAATATGAATTGAGATTGCTATGTTGCTTGCTTTTCTGTGATCCAGAAACAGTAGCATCCAGTTGCCAAAGTACCATCATGAAGACCACAATCTTGGATAAATGGGTGCTTTTTCCCTAACAATGGTAAATAGTTCTCTTTGTGAAGTTACGGACAGCATTCTGAAAACTATACATTCTCAAGCTGATGACCACCAGAACATAAAAAAGACCACACAAGTAATGTCTCAAGATATACTGGACGGGCCTGACTAAACATTACATAATTTTGCATCCCAGCACTTTGAAACACAACGGTGGAGATGTACTGTATCAAACCTTCTATATAGAAACAGTGGTGACGTTGCCTATAGCAACCAAGCTTTTAACTGTCATTTTATAGGGGGTGCTAGATAAATGGCAACTGCTATAGATGCTGATTGTCAGCTATGGGCAACATCTCCATATCTGCTCTATATTTTCCAAAAGAGATGGGAAACATGCTACTGTAGACTATAACAGACATTCTTTTTTCACAATAAAACTTCGGGCCTAATTCAGACCTGATCGCAACAGCAACATTTTTTACTAATGGGCAAAACCATGTGCAGTGCAGGTGGGGCAGATATAACATGTGCAGAGAGAGTTAGATTTGGGTGGGGTGTGTTCCAACTGAAATCTAAATTGCAGTATAAAAATAAATCAGACAGTATTTACTAGAGATGAGCGCCTGAAATTTTTCGGGTTTTGTGTTTTGGTTTTGGGTTCGGTTCCGCGGCCGTGTTTTGGGTTCGAACGCGTTTTGGCAAAACCTCACCGAATTTTTTTTGTCGGATTCGGGTGTGTTTTGGATTCGGGTGTTTTTTTCCAAAAACACTAAAAAACAGCTTAAATCATAGAATTTGGGGGTCATTTTGATCCCAAAGTATTATTAACCTCAAAAACCATAATTTACACTCATTTTCAGTCTATTCTGAATACCTCACACCTCACAATATTATTTTTAATCCTAAAATTTGCACCGAGGTCGCTGTGTGAGTAAGATAAGCGACCCTAGTGGCCGACACAAACACCGGGCCCATCTAGGAGTGGCACTGCAGTGTCACGCAGGATGTCCCTTCCAAAAAACCCTCCCCAAACAGCACATGACGCAAAGAAAAAAAGAGGCGCAATGAGGTAGCTGTGTGAGTAAGATTAGCGACCCTAGTGGCCGACACAAACACCGGGCCCATCTAGGAGTGGCACTGCAGTGTCACGCTGGATGGCCCTTCCAAAAAACCCTCCCCAAACAGCACATGACGCAAAGAAAAAAAGAGGCGCAATGAGGTAGCTGTGTGAGTAAGATTAGCGACCCTAGTGGCCGACACAAACACCGGGCCCATCTAGGAGTGGCACTGCAGTGTCACGCAGGATGGCCCTTCCAAAAAACCCTCCCCAAACAGCACATGACGCAAAGAAAAAAAGAGGCGCAATGAGGTAGCTGACTGTGTGAGTAAGATTAGCGACCCTAGTGGCCGACACAAACACCGGGCCCATCTAGGAGTGGCACTGCAGTGTCACGCAGGATGTCCCTTCCAAAAAACCCTCCCCAAACAGCACATGACGCAAAGAAAAAAAGAGGCGCAATGAGGTAGCTGTGTGAGTAAGATTAGCGACCCTAGTGGCCGACACAAACACCGGGCCCATCTAGGAGTGGCACTGCAGTGTCACGCAGGATGGCCCTTCCAAAAAACCCTCCCCAAACAGCACATGACGCAAAGAAAAAAAGAGGCGCAATGAGGTAGCTGTGTGAGTAAGATTAGCGACCCTAGTGGCCGACACAAACACCGGGCCCATCTAGGAGTGGCACTGCAGTGTCACGCAGGATGTCCCTTCCAAAAAACCCTCCCCAAACAGCACATGACGCAAAGAAAAAAAGAGGCGCAATGAGGTAGCTGACTGGGTGAGTAAGATTAGCGACCCTAGTGGCCGACACAAACACCGGGCCCATCTAGGAGTGCCACTGCAGTGTCACGCAGGATGTCCCTTCCAAAAAACCCTCCCCAAACAGCACATGACGCAAAGAAAAAAAGAGGCGCAATGAGGTAGCTGTGTGAGTAAGATTAGCGACCCTAGTGGCCGACACAAACACCGGGCCCATCTAGGAGTGGCACTGCAGTGTCACGCAGGATGTCCCTTCCAAAAAACCCTCCCCAAACAGCACATGACGCAAAGAAAAAAAGAGGCGCAATGAGGTAGCTGACTGTGTGAGTAAGATTAGCGACCCTAGTGGCCGACACAAACACCGGGCCCATCTAGGAGTGGCACTGCAGTGTCACGCAGGATGTCCCTTCCAAAAGACCCTCCCCAATCAGCACATGATGCAAAGAAAAAGAAAAGAAAAAAGAGGTGCAAGATGGAATTGTCCTTGGGCCCTCCCACCCACCCTTATGTTGTATAAACAAAACAGGACATGCACACTTTAACCAACCCATCATTTCAGTGACAGGGTCTGCCACACGACTGTGACTGATATGACGGGTTGGTTTGGACCCCCCCCAAAAAAGAAGCAATTAATCTCTCCTTGCACAAACTGGCTCTACAGAGGCAAGATGTCCACCTCATCTTCACCCTCCGATATATCACCGTGTACATCCCCCTCCTCACAGATTATCAATTCGTCCCCACTGGAATCCACCATCTCAGCTCCCTGTGTACTTTGTGGAGGCAATTGCTGCTGGTCAATGTCTCCGCGGAGGAATTGATTATAATTCATTTTAATGAACATCATCTTCTCCACATTTTCTGGATGTAACCTCGTACGCCGATTGCTGACAAGGTGAGCGGCGGCACTAAACACTCTTTCGGAGTACACACTTGTGGGAGGGCAACTTAGGTAGAATAAAGCCAGTTTGTGCAAGGGCCTCCAAATTGCCTCTTTTTCCTGCCAGTATAAGTACGGACTGTGTGACGTGCCTACTTGGATGCGGTCACTCATATAATCCTCCACCATTCTATCAATGTTGAGAGAATCATATGCAGTGACAGTAGACGACATGTCCGTAATCGTTGTCAGGTCCTTCAGTCCGGACCAGATGTCAGCATCAGCAGTCGCTCCAGACTGCCCTGCATCACCGCCAGCGGGTGGGCTCGGAATTCTGAGCCTTTTCCTCGCACCCCCAGTTGCGGGAGAATGTGAAGGAGGAGATGTTGACAGGTCGCGTTCCGCTTGACTTGACAATTTTGTCACCAGCAGGTCTTTCAACCCCAGCAGACCTGTGTCTGCCGGAAAGAGAGATCCAAGGTAGGCTTTAAATCTAGGATCGAGCACGGTGGCCAAAATGTAGTGCTCTGATTTCAACAGATTGACCACCCGTGAATCCTTGTTAAGCGAATTAAGGGCTGCATCCACAAGTCCCACATGCCTAGCGGAATCGCTCCCTTTTAGCTCCTTCTTCAATGCCTCCAGCTTCTTCTGCAAAAGCCTGATGAGGGGAATGACCTGACTCAGGCTGGCAGTGTCTGAACTGACTTCACCTGTGGCAAGTTCAAAGGGCATCAGAACCTTGCACAACGTTGAAATCATTCTCCACTGCACTTGAGACAGGTGCATTCCACCTACTATATCGTGCTCAATTGTATAGGCTTGAATGGCCTTTTGCTGCTCCTCCAACCTCTGAAGCATATAGAGGGTTGAATTCCACCTCGTTACCACTTCTTGCTTCAGATGATGGCAGGGCAGGTTCAGTAGTTTTTGGTGGTGCTCCAGTCTTCTGTACGTGGTGCCTGTACGCCGAAAGTGTCCCGCAATTTTTCTGGCCACCGACAGCATCTCTTGCACGCCCCTGTCGTTTTTTAAAAAATTCTGCACCACCAAATTCAAGGTATGTGCAAAACATGGGACGTGCTGGAATTTGCCCATATTTAATGCACACACAATATTGCTGGCGTTGTCCGATGCCACAAATCCACAGGAGAGTCCAATTGGGGTAAGCCATTCCGCGATGATCTTCCTCAGTTGCCGTAAGAGGTTTTCAGCTGTGTGCGTATTCTGGAAAGCGGTGATACAAAGCGTAGCCTGCCTAGGAAAGAGTTGGCGTTTGCGAGATGCTGCTACTGGTGCCGCCGCTGCTGTTCTTGCGGCGGGAGTCCATACATCTACCCAGTGGGCTGTCACAGTCATATAGTCCTGACCCTGCCCTGCTCCACTTGTCCACATGTCCGTGGTTAAGTGGACATTGGGTACAACTGCATTTTTTAGGACACTGGTGAGTCTTTTTCTGACGTCCGTGTACATTCTCGGTATCGCCTGCCTAGAGAAGTGGAACCTAGATGGTATTTGGTAACGGGGGCACACTGCCTCAATAAATTGTCTAGTTCCCTGTGAACTAACGGCGGATACCGGACGCACGTCTAACACCAACATAGTTGTCAAGGACTCAGTTATCCGCTTTGCAGTAGGATGACTGCTGTGATATTTCATCTTCCTCGCAAAGGACTGTTGAACAGTCAATTGCTTACTGGAAGTAGTACAAGTGGGATTACGACTTCCCCTCTGGGATGACCATCGACTCCCAGCGGCAACAACAGCAGCGCCAGCAGCAGTAGGCGTTACACGCAAGGATGCATCGGAGGAATCCCAGGCAGGAGAGGACTCGTCAGAATTGCCAGTGACATGGCCTGCAGGACTATTGGCATTCCTGGGGAAGGAGGAAATTGACACTGAGGGAGTTGGTGGGGTGGTTTGCGTGAGCTTGGTTACAAGAGGAAGGGATTTACTGGTCAGTGGACTGCTTCCGCTGTCACCCAAAGTTTTTGAACTTGTCACTGACTTATTATGAATGCGCTGCAGGTGACGTATAAGGGAGGATGTTCCGAGGTGGTTAACGTCCTTACCCCTACTTATTACAGCTTGACAAAGGGAACACACGGCTTGACACCTGTTGTCCGCATTTCTGGTGAAATACCTCCACACCGAAGAGCTGATTTTTTTGGTATTTTCACCTGGCATGTCAACGGCCATATTCCTCCCACGGACAACAGGTGTCTCCCCGGGTGCCTGACTTAAACAAACCACCTCACCATCAGAATCCTCCTGGTCAATTTCCTCCCCAGCGCCAGCAACACCCATATCCTCGTCATCCTGGTGTACTTCAACACTGACATCTTCAATCTGACTATCAGGAACTGGACTGCGGGTGCTCCTTCCAGCACTTGCAGGGGGCGTGCAAATGGTGGAAGGCGCATGCTCTTCACGTCCAGTGTTGGGAAGGTCAGGCATCGCAACCGACACAATTGGACTCTCCTTGTGGATTTGGGATTTCAAAGAACGCACAGTTCTTTGCGGTGCTTTTGCCAGCTTGAGTCTTTTCAGTTTTCTAGCGAGAGGCTGAGTGCTTCCATCCTCATGTGAAGCTGAACCACTAGCCATGAACATAGGCCAGGGCCTCAGCCGTTCCTTGCCACTCCGTGTGGTCAATGACATATTGGCAAGTTTACGCTTCTCCTCCGACAATTTTATTTTAGGTTTTGGAGTCCTTTTTTTACTGATATTTGGTGTTTTGGTTTTGACATGCTCTGTACTATGCCATTGGGCATCGGCCTTGGCAGACGACGTTGCTGGCATTTCATCGTCTCGGCCATGACTAGTGGCAGCAGCTTCAGCACGAGGTGGAAGTGGATCTTGATCTTTCCCTAATTTTGGAACCTCAACATTTTTGTTCTCCATATTTTAATAGGCACAACTAAAAGGCACCTCAGGTAAACAATGGAGATGGATGGATTGGATACTAGTATACAATTATGGACGGGCTGCCGAGTGCCGACACAGAGGTAGCCACAGCCGTGAACTACCGCACTGTACTGTGTCTGCTGCTAATATATAGACTGGTTGATAAAGAGATAGTATACTCGTAACTAGTATGTATGTATAAAGAAAGAAAAAAAAATCACGGTTAGGTGGTATATACAATTATGGACGGGCTGCCGAGTGCCGACACAGAGGTAGCCACAGCCGTGAACTACCGCACTGTACTGTGTCTGCTGCTAATATATAGACTGGTTGATAAAGAGATAGTATACTCGTAACTAGTATGTATGTATAAAGAAAGAAAAAAAAACCACGGTTAGGTGGTATATACAATTATGGACGGGCTGCCGAGTGCCGACACAGAGGTAGCCACAGCCGTGAACTACCGCACTGTACTGTGTCTGCTGCTAATATATAGACTGGTTGATAAAGAGATAGTATACTCGTAACTAGTATGTATGTATAAAGAAAGAAAAAAAAACCACGGTTAGGTGGTATATACAATTATGGACGGGCTGCCGAGTGCCGACACAGAGGTAGCCACAGCCGTGAACTACCGCACTGTACTGTGTCTGCTGCTAATATATAGACTGGTTGATAAAGAGATAGTATACTCGTAACTAGTATGTATGTATAAAGAAAGAAAAAAAAACCACGGTTAGGTGGTATATACAATTATGGACGGGCTGCCGAGTGCCGACACAGAGGTAGCCACAGCCGTGAACTACCGCACTGTACTGTGTCTGCTGCTAATATATAGACTGGTTGATAAAGAGATAGTATACTCGTAACTAGTATGTATGTATAAAGAAAGAAAAAAAAACCACGGTTAGGTGGTATATACAATTATGGACGGGCTGCCGAGTGCCGACACAGAGGTAGCCACAGCCGTGAACTACCGCACTGTACTGTGTCTGCTGCTAATATATAGACTGGTTGATAAAGAGATAGTATACTCGTAACTAGTATGTATGTATAAAGAAAGAAAAAAAAACCACGGTTAGGTCACTGGTATATACAATTATGGACGGGCTGCCGAGTGCCGACACAGAGGTAGCCACAGCCGTGAACTACCGCACTGTACTGTGTCTGCTGCTAATATAGACTGGTTGATAAAGAGATAGTATACTACTAATATTATATACTGGTGGTCAGGTCACTGGTCACTAGTCACACTGGCAGTGGCACTCCTGCAGCAAAAGTGTGCACTGTTTAATTTTAATATAATATTATGTACTCCTGGCTCCTGCTATAACCTATAACTGGCACTGCAGTAGTGCTCCCCAGTCTCCCCCACAATTATAAGCTGTGTGAGCTGAGCAGTCAGACAGATATATAATATATATAGATGATGCAGCACACTGGCCTGAGCCTGAGCAGTGCACACAGATATGGTATGTGACTGACTGAGTCACTGTGTGTATCGCTTTTTTCAGGCAGAGAACGGATATATTAAATAAACTGCACTGTGTGTCTGGTGGTCACTCACTATATAATATATTATGTACTCCTGGCTCCTGCTATAACCTATAACTGGCACTGTAGTAGTGCTCCCCAGTCTCCCCCACAATTATAAGCTGTGTGAGCTGAGCAGTCAGACAGATATATATAATATTATATATAGATAATAGATGATGCAGCACACTGGCCTGAGCCTGAGCAGTGCACACAGATATGGTATGTGACTGAGTCACTGTGTGCTGTGTATCGCTTTTTTCAGGCAGAGAACGGATTATATTATGTACTCCTGGCTCCTGCTATAACCTATAACTGGCACTGCAGTAGTGCTCCCCAGTCTCCCCCACAATTATAAGCTGTGTGAGCTGAGCAGTCAGACAGATATATATAATATTATATATAGATAATAGATGATGCAGCACACTGGCCTGAGCCTGAGCAGTGCACACAGATATGGTATGTGACTGAGTCACTGTGTGCTGTGTATCGCTTTTTTCAGGCAGAGAACGGATTATAAATAAAAGTGGTGGTCACTGGTCACTATCAGCAAAACTCTGCACTGTACACTACTGAGTACTCCTAATGCTCCCCAAAATTAGTAAATCAAGTGTCTCTCTAATCTATTCTAATTCTAAACGGAGAGGACGCCAGCCACGTCCTCTCCCTATCAATCTCAATGCACGTGTGAAAATGGCGGCGACGCGCGGCTCCTTATATAGAATCCGAGTCTCGCGAGAATCCGACAGCGTCATGATGACGTTCGGGCGCGCTCGGGTTAACCGAGCAAGGCGGGAAGATCCGAGTCGCTCGGACCCGTGAAAAAAAACATGAAGTTCTGGCGGGTTCGGATTCAGAGAAACCGAACCCGCTCATCTCTAGTATTTACCCTGCACAGAAACAAAATAACCCACCCAAATCTAACTCTCTCTGCAAATGTTATATCTGCCCCCCCCTGAACTGCAGATGGTTTTGCCCATTAGAGAAAGATTTTGCTGCTGCGATCAGATCTGAAATAGGCCCTTTATGATTTAAAATCATTGCAGATTACAGCTGGGGCATACTCATACTTGCCTACCTGACCCTCTCCATGAGGGAGAAAATACTCTGTTCCTGGTAATGTATGATTGCCATCACCTGTGGTGAAACACCTTTCTTATCAATTAACTAGCTCACCACAGGTGATGGCAATCATACATTACCAGGAAAGTCCAGGAACAGAGCATTTTCTCCCTCATGGAGATGGTCAGGTAGGCAAGTATGGGCATACTTGCCTACTTTAAATGTCTCCTCTCCAGGAGAAGCCCGGAGAGGAGATGCCACAGGAGACTTCGGGGGGCAGGTCCGGGCTGTGACATCATCAACCCCCGCCCCAACATTGAAAAACGCTGTGATTCACGGGTCTGCAGGAAGGGGGCGGCGCCAAAAGATGCAATTTGTGTAATTTTAACCCATTTCCCCACCCACGGACCCGCGAATACGGGAGATTATCTCTCCATCCTGCCCGCATCACTTGGGTGCGAGCAGGATGCGGGAGACCTGCCTACTCTTCTGGGGATGCGGGGGGGGGGGGCTACCCCCAAAAATGGGAGCCTCCCACAGCTTCCGGGAGAGTAGGCAAGTATGAGCTGGGGTAAGGTTTGAATAAACAGACAGCACCACCCCCTCTCCCCCCCCCCTTCCCCCGCACACACACACACACACACACACACACACACACACACACACACACACACACACACACACACACACACACACACACACACACACTAACAATTGCACTTTTACATGAGGACTTTTATACTAGGGCCCCCCTCTGGTCAGAAATGACAATATGTTGGCGACTACCATTGTCTAGTGAGCTACCAGCAAGCTTCAATGTGCACATTTATTAAATAGTCCTTGGTCAAAAGGGTCAGCTTGTGTACATAAGTTGTCTTACCACCAGGCAATGTAATAGGACACATTTTCTCTAAGTACATCTGGAAATGTTGTAGAATACATAGAGTACACAATGTACATTAATGGGTATCTAGGTTGAGGTAGCAGAGACACGGCCATATTATCCATTAGCCTCAAGCCTAGGGGCCTCGCAGGGACTAGGGGCCCATACATTTTATTTTTCTGAGGCACTGTTACCTGTACCAAGGACTCAAATGGCAAAAGGCACTTTGCACTCTGCACGGCACACTGGTACTCAGCTGAGGTTGGATTTAAGACAAGGGAGGAGAGTAGACAAATGGCACACTAGCGCTATTTGGCACACTAGCGCTATTTAACCCCTTCAGTGGTGACTTTTTTGAATTTGGTCACACCTCCCAGGGCAAGTTTTTAATTTTTTTTTACCTGCGCGTTGCCAGGAGTCTTATGCGCATTGCAAAATCATTGATGGTCTATGACCGATGTTGAATACTTTTACCATCATTGCGGGAGAGACAGATGGTTTCCCGCCATTGATAGTTGAGTGCTACCAAATTGTTTTTTTCTCTCAAAGTGTCAGGGCACAGAGCTAAGCTCCGCCCCGTGACACCCACTAAGCCACACCCCCTGGTTTGCATTTTTAATGTAAAGCAGGTATGACCATTGATGGGTAACACCATCGCTGGATCCATTCCAGATGGTTTTACACCATTAATGTTATCCATCGATGGTAACCCACCAACGGCCATCCCTAGGAGTAGCATTTGCTGGCGGGCACTAGCCCGCCAGCACTATAATCCTCTCACCCTCCCTCCTCTCTTGTACTCCGCTCAGCTGGTGGAGTTTTGCGGAATTTTGCGATTGTGTCATCCACCGGGCCGGCCGAGTGGAGTGCAAGGAGGAGGGAGGGGGGAGCAGTGGCATGCCCTGTAAATATCCGGGGTTGCCAGTCTGCACAGCGCAGCTGGCCCTGGAAATTTTCCGGGCATACAACTCAAGCGGTTAAAAAGAGAAAAGGAAGAATGATTGTGCTGTGAGAATAGAGGTCAACAGACTTTATTTCAACTGGGTATTGGTGTCCGTGTGATGAATGGCATAAGCTCTGCTTACCAAGCAGTCAGTTGTAGTGGGGTGAAAGATTGACATGGTGGAGGAAGGCCAAAATACCTGAAAGCCTAGGAGCCATGGGTTAATATGACCATGAGCAGAGAAGGCAATTGCTACTGTTCATGCAGGCCCGTCTTAACAATCAAGGCTCTATTGGTATGTTTTGTTTACACCTATGCATGGCACGGGGTACATAGTACATTCTAGTATCAATATATAAATTATGCCACTGGTTGTGACTATATGGATATATCTAAAATAATGTTTTCAGAATGATCTGAAATAGTGATATTGATTAATATAATTATATGCTGGCTTTCTTATTAAGTCTAAAAAGCAGCAAATGTCATCTATCCAGCAATTTTTTGTCTATGACATGCCCTTAATACCAAGTGAAAGCAAACTATTAGATACATAAACATAAGTACAGTATATGCATTAGAGGCTGATGACCTGTACATTGGTGAAGCATGTTTGTTGTTATTTTGTGTAGGCTGGGTACTAGGTCCCCTCCGTAATAGAGAGGGAAAGTTTAATGTTTAGTTGGAGGCAGACAAGCATAGGATGTTGTCATTTTGTTTTTCTTGTTAACAGCTAGGACTGCTTGTTGAAGCGTGCCGTCTGCTACCCCAGAAGACAGCTTTCCCTACCTAAGCTTGTCACAAAGTGTAAGTCAAAGCAGGAGGCAATCAAACAGAGTCAGCATCACAACAATAGTCAGTCACAGCAGTCAGTCAGAATAACAGCCAAGTATCACAAAACAGAACTATCATGGGCATTGTATGTAATGCCTGACCTGGATGGTGCATGCTTCGCCACCCCATGCCCTATTGCATGTAGGTTTACTCTGGAGCGTATTGGCTCAAGTACATTTTTGTGAGCAGAGATTACCCATATCCAATCCTACTGGTGTAACCATCACCAAGAACAGTCATTTGTGACCATGCCTTCTAAGGTCAGTCAAAAGATGACTCACCAATGCAACCCTTACACTATACTTATAATTATGCTAATTTTCTTTTTTATCTAAAAAATAAATGTAATAAAAATAATCACTGTTACAAAAAGGACTATTAACTTCTCAACCACTAACATATGCTTTATGTAGAAGCTAGATTTCTGGAAACCATAGTACAATTATACAGCTCTAATACTGCCTTTGTGGAAATGGAATTATTTTATAAAAATATATTTTTTGTTTTTTTTAAACATATCTTATGACATGGCCTCTGATCTGTGACAGCCATGTTTCTCCCTCTTTTAGTCTTCATAGGAAGCCTCTTGTACTGAGCAGAGCCTAGGGACAGAGGAAAGCACAAGGTAGAGAGGGAAATTAAATTGCTGCTGGTATAGCAAACCAATGATTTGGCCATAGGGCTCACCAGAAAGAATCTCTGGTAGGCTGACGTGTCTGTGGGGCATGTTTTGTGTGTTGTCATGTGGCCCAACCCCCCCAGATGGCAGGTTGCCCACCACACTCATTACACTGCATTGTCCCATTTCATTCTGCAGTACACCAACTCTGCCATCCAGTGATACTGCAATGGTTACATTGTATGTTATACCTCTTCTGCTGTCCATGTCGGGCCACTTCTACAAAATTTTATAGGGTAACTTTTAGATCCCAATCCGCCCCTGGTCAGACACAACTGCAGCAAAAGCTTCAAAGAAGGCCGTAACTGCATACAATCAGGCCCTATGAGGACGGTCCCCGCCCCCCCCCCCCTATACAGACCCCACCCCCTCATCAAATCATCAAACCGCATCCACATTAGGACTGATTCTATACATTTCCTGGGCTGGTTTTCCATACCAATCTGTCCCTGTAGTCAATAACTTAATCTTAATAAGATTACTTCCAAACTCACCTCTTCGCTATCACACCCACATTGTCCTGCCTCATACAAGGTACTCAGGTTATCTTATAGTAGTTCATTAGGAATAAGAATACACGTGTCCTCATTTGCATAGAGTCAATATGCCATTCACCGTGAGATGCCCGGTGCGACTGAGATGCTGTAATGGGAGTAGCATACCGTCTTTTTCTTAAAATTTTGCATCTTATTTGCATTGCAGACACACTGAAGCAGGACCCAAACTGTACTGGAGACACTGGTCTGCGACTTCAACCACAGAAGAATTAATTTTAAACATCTACAAAGTCAAGGCGAAGCACAATGGCACTTGGTGTGAGAAAAAGACGCATCGTAAATGCTTCCCGTTTTATTTATGATAAGATGCACATTTTTAGATAAACCTGCTAGACGCGACCAAGTCGTCTGGGACCTCGTGTGCTGAGAGAAGCTGTTTGGTGCATCTAAAGCCATAGTGTATGAGGACACATCTGTATGAATTATGTAGTATATATGTTCAGCATATATTTGGTATTTGTATCAGGGACGTGCAGTCAGCGGAGGCAGGGGAGGCAGTGCCACCCCTGTCATTCCTGATTAAAAGAACACAAAGAAGATAGTTATGACACATATTGCGTGTCATAAGTATCTTTTTTTATATCATGTTAATGTTTTTTTTCACATGTAAAATTGGTGTTTAAAGGCTTTTGTGCGGCACCGAGAACGGTGCCTCCCGCTGTGCATTGTAAGCGGGCGGCAGCAGGGGGCGGGCAGGGGGCGGGGCCAAACAAAGGGCTGTAAAAGCCCATTGAAAAAAGTAATGCAAGCGGCACCTGTGTAAGTGCCGCAGAACAGCAGGGGCACTGTGATTGGGCAGCACTGACAGTGACTGTATCCGGCTGTCACTGCCAGTGCTGTACGGGGGAACATCTAAACGACCTGTGCAGAAGTGGAAGCGTCTGGAGCAGCCAGCGTCTGGTAAGTGGATGAGTCAGTGTGTGTGTGTGTGTGCAGGCCCGGCAACAGGGGGGGGGTCAAAGGGGACCCCTGTACCGGGCCTCATGGTTAGGAGGGGCCCTGTGAATCAGGTGCACCAAAAACGGGGCCGCAGTGCCTAATAAGGACTCTGTACCCGGCTTCAGGTGGCCAAGCGTCGGGTCCCGAGTTGTTATGAAACAGTCCTTCTAATTTAGGCTTAGAAATGCATCATCAAGCTCTGCTTCCCCCGTCTCCCTTCTGTGACGTCTGCAGGAACTGCTCTCTCATACACTGTACCCGGGCCGGCACCGATATTACAGCTCAGCATGCTCACAAGCAGGGCCGTTTCTAGCCAATTTGGCTGCCAGTGCGAGGTTTAAAAATGCACCCCCCCCACCCCCCATTCACATAAGAAAAAATGCCCCCCCCCATAGATATAAAGAGGAAAAGTATGCGGGCGCCAAAGGCGCGCGCTCTCCCGACAAGGGGGCGTGACCTCGTTAAAATGGGCGTGGCTTTGTTAAGGTGGGCGTGGTCTCATCTGTTCTCATCATCACGGCCCCCGACAAGGGGGCGTGACCTCATTAAAATGGGCGTGGCTTTGTTAAGGTGGGCGTGGCCTCATCTGTTCTCACGGCCACCACAGGATAAAAAATAAAAAAAGTCCTCATTTTACACATTACAGCAGGCAAGTGTCCCCATTTGACACAGTACAGCAGGCACGTGTCCCCATTTTACACATTGCGGCAGGCACGTGTCCCCATTTTACACATTGCGGCAGGCACGTGTCCCCATTTTACACATTGCGGCAGCCACGTGTTGTCACGATCTAGGTAATTCCTTATCAGTATTTACCTTCCAAATGCCTCCGGAGACTGTCCCAGTGTTCCAAGCCTGGATTCCATCTGCACGCTGCATCTCATTGTCTCAAATCTCTTTACTGTGATTCTGGCAGCTTCAGTGTAACCCGACACTCCAGTGATTAACCCTCTACAGCAGGCATTCCCAACCACGGTCCTCAAGGCACACCAACAGTGCAGGTTTTAGTGATATCAGGCTGCAGCACAGATGGTTAAATCAAAATAACTGAGCTACTAATTAAGTCACCTGTGCTGAAGCCTGGATATCACTAAAACCTGCACTGTTAGTGTGCCTTGAGGACCGTGGTTGGGAATGCCTGCTCTACAGTCTACCCTTATTCACCTGTGTCTGAACTCCGGCTTTCCAGCAGCCATTCTCCAGCGATCCCCAGCATCACGTCATGCTTCACCTGTGCTTCTAAGTACAATAGTGCATTTCTATCTGCGAACCCCAGCTTCACTCAAAGCTTACCAACGATCCCAAAGTAACCATCGGTGTTCCGTCATCGATTCCAAGTCACCATCGGTGTTCCGTCATCGATCCCAAGTCACCATCGGTGTTCCGTCATCGATCCCAAGTATTTCTCTGAACTGTGTTTAATAAAACCTTTGAACTTTCCCTTGTTGTCGTGGTCACGCCTTCGGGCATTTGTTCTAAAGGTTCCCTGCATGTCCAAGAACCCTGTACTGCCTCCCAGGTACACATATACCTCAGCCCCTACAACTGAGGCTTCCCCCTGGTCAGCACCAGCCCTCAGTTGTGATAGTAAGCACTGACCTAATGGATCCGGCCGGAGACCAGGTCCAAGCGACCAGGCCGATGCAAAAACTTGCAGCCTGCCTTGAACATCAGGAGACTGCACAGGGCCATGTGATCCGCTATCTCCAGGACCTCTCCTCTCGGCTGGATGGAATACAAGTAACCCTCCGTGGTTCAGGGGCGTCCAGTGTGCTGACTGCAGTACCTTTGGTGGTATCCCCACCCACCATTCACGTTTCTGCTCCTTCTCTCCATTTACCGACACCTGCCAAGTTTGATGGTTCCCCAAAAGCCTGTCGGGGTTTCCTAAATCAGTGTGAGATATATTTTGAGTTACAGCCTGGCAGTTTCCCAACTGACCGCACCAAGGTTGCTTACATCATCTCCCTCCTCAGTGGCTCCGCCCTCGATTGGGTATCACCTCTATGGGAGAAGTCTGATGCCCTGCTCTCTTCATATGCAGATTTCGTGGCAACCTTCAGGCGCATCTTTGATGAACCAGGTCGTGTGACCTCTGCCTCCTCTGATATCCTCCGGCTACGTCAGGGGACACGAACAGTCGGTAACTATCTGGTACAGTACCAGATCCTAGCGTCCGAACTTTCCTGGAATGATGATGCTCTTTACTCAGCCCAAGGAGGGGCATCTGTGTCTACAGCCCAAGGAGGGGCGTCTGTGTCTACAGCCCTAGGAGGGGTATCCAATGTTCAAGCTCTAGTAGGGGCATATGAGTCTTCTCAAAAAGGAGTTTCTGATCTGTCAACCCCAGGAGGGGTGCTGGAGAAAACAACCCTGAGAGAGGTGTCTGATTCATCAACCCCAGGAGGGGTCACCAAAGTTTCAGTCCCAAGGGAAGTATCCAGAGCCAAGTTCCCAGATGGAAATTTTTGTGCTACAGATGCAGTTATGAACTCCTGTTTGCCGTCTTCAGAGAGCACCACCCTGTTGGCATCCAGCATAAACCAGGTCCAGGATGGTCTAACTGAACACTCGGATACCACTCATTCCCATTCTAACCGGATTCTGACTCCTTCAGTTCCAACTGATTCAACTGTCTTTAGACTCAATCCGGTTCCATCCGTCTGTCTGAAGATTCCTTTGGTACCAGCCGATTCCGATATCTCTGGACCCAATCCGGTTCCATCCGTAGGTCCAAAGACTCCTTCAGTTCCAGCTGATTCAACCGTCAATCCGAAGACTCCTCCGGTCCCAGCAGGTTCAAGCTTTTCTGGACCGAATCCGGTCCCATCCGTCTGTCCGGATCAGCCTCCTTCGGTTCCAGCCGATTCCAATACCTTCGGATCTAATAAGATCCTATCCGTCGGTCTAAAGTCTCCGCCGGTCTCAACCGGTTCAAGGTTGTCTGGACTTAATTTGGTCTCGTCCATAGATCCGGTACAGTCTCCTCTGGTCCCAGCCAGTTCAAGTTCATCAGGATTCAATCTAGATCCTTCCATTTGTTCAGGTAAAGAACTTATAAGAAGTGTCCTGGGGCCACTCCTAAAGGAGGGGGTGCTGTCACGATCTAGGTAATTCCTTATCAGTATTTACCTTCCAAATGCCTCCTGAGACTGTCCCAGTGTTCCAAGCCTGGATTCCATCTGCACTGTCTGTGTGCAGCATGCTGCATCTCATTGTCTCAAATCTCTTTACTGTGATTCTGGCAGCTTCATGGTTAAAGCTCACATTCAAGTTACAAACAATCTTTCCCTCCAAAAGCTACCATGGGCGCAGCCATGTTTTCCTAATCACATGTTACCTTTCAGCCTATCAGCTGCGCTCTGCTCTCAGCCTGATTACACAGCAGCTGCCCTCTGGTCTCTGGTTAATCAGCCAGCCAATCCCTGCTTCCCAGCAGGTATAAATATCCTGTTCCTGGGGTGGAAAGATGTCAGTGCTTCAATTGTCTTCAGTGATTCCAGTGTGCAGTTCTCCCATGGACTTTCTCTGCAGTACAGCCTGACTCCCTGGTGATTACACTCTGCAGTGTAACCCGACACTCCAGTGATTAACCCTCTACAGTCTTGTTGTCGTGGTCACGCCTTCGGGCATTTGTTCTAAAGGTTCCCTGCATGTCCAAGAACCCTGCACTGCCTCCCAGGTACACATATACCTCAGCCCCTACAACTGAGGCTTCCACCTGGTCAGCACCAGCCCTCAGTTGTGACACGTGTCCCCATTTTACACATTGCGGCAGGCACGTGTCCCCATTTTACACAGCATGGCAGGCAAGTGTCCCATTTTACACAGCATGGCAGGCACGTGTCCCCATTTTACACATTACGGCAGGCACGTGTCCCCATTTTACACATTGCGGCAGGCACGTGTCCCCATTTTACACATTGCGGCAGGCACGTGTCCCCATTTTACACATCATGGCAGGCACGTGTCCCCATTTTACACATCATGGCAGGCAAGTGTCCCCATTTTACACAGCATGGCAGGCACGTGTCCCCATTTTACACAGTACGGCAGGCACGTGTCATCATTTTACACATTGCGGCAGGCACGTGTCCCAATTTTACACATTACGGCAGGCACGTGTCCCCATTTTACACATTGCGGCAGGCACGTGTCCCCATTTTACACATTGCGGCAGGCACGTGTCCCCATTTTACACATCATGGCAGGCAAGTGTCCCCATTTTACACAGCATGGCAGGCACGTGTCCCCATTTTACACAGTACGGCAGGCACGTGTCATCATTTTACGCATTGCGGCAGGCACGTGTCCCAATTTTACACATTGCGGCAGGCACGTGTCCCCATTTTACACATTGCGGCAGGCACGTGTCCCCATTTTACAAATTGCGGCAGGCACGTGTCCCCATTTTACACAGCATGGCAGGCACGTGTCCCCATTTTACACATTCCAGCAGACAGGTGACCCTATTTTACACAGTACGGCAGGTGGTGGGGGGGGGAGGGAGGGAGAGAGGCAGAGGGGCTGACTTACATTTGAAGCGGTTCTTCCCGCTCTTCAGCCGCCTCTCCCTCGTCTGCGCAGTGCTGGCCGGCTTGGCTCCCCCTTCTCCCTCCTCCCGAGTGCCCAGCTCGGGGGGGGGGGGCGGAGTTTCGCGGAATGACGCGATTGCGTCATGACATCACGACGCAAACGCGTCATTCTGCGAAACCCCGCCCCCCGAGCTGGGCACTCGGGAGGAGAGGGGAGGGAGTTTGAAAGTGCTCAGGAAGTGCCGCGGTGGGCGCCCCGTGCGGTTGCACGGCTCGCCCGCCGCAAGAAACGGCACTGCTCACAAGCCAGTGTAGCTGTGCACTTCCCCCGCGGCTCTCCTGAGAATTAACTTCCAGGACGGCTCATTAAAGCCCTCTCATGGCTGACTGCTCCCACTAGCAGTAATGGTAAGATCACAGATCAGCTAGAGGGCAATGTTTTGGAGTATTCAGGTTAGCCATACATGGAATATCATTGTTCCCTAGCAGTTATGACAAGATGACTGCTGCTGAGATCATTGGATACATCATGGGTATATTCTTGCTGCCAAAATGCACTGGGTGTCTAATTGTTAATAATTGTTGAGCCCAATTGAACTATAAAGTATACTGCACTAACGCTTTTTGACTGGAGCCTATACTGACCAGAGGGCAAGCTTTATGACCTCCTTTCTTTACAGTGGAGATTCACAGAGTTTAAAGTTGTGTTGGGAGAGTGACTTTTAATACTGGAACTAATACACTCATTACCTGCTGCTGATTTGCTTCTTACAAACCTAACAAAAGACTTTGATAACAACATACTCTATTTTAACAACATACTATCCTATATAATAAAAGGCTAACGCTGCTCCTCAACTCTATGGAGGAATTAAATTGTTTTGCTCGCCGGTGGCCACTAAATGGTGCCTGACGGAGCAATTGAACTGTTGCTCCGTTTGGGCACACACAGCCGCCAGCGCTGCCATTACTGGTATGTCGGTCCAGCAAAAACCAGAGAAAAAGAAACTCTTGTGTTATGTCGTTCCGTCATTTTGACTGGCTCATAACTAGTCGCACTATATTGGTTCTGGACAAGAACCGCTAGATTTAATCTGACCAGAAACAATACACACACACACACACACATATATCTGGGGGGGCCCAGAGATATCAGTGTATCGGGCCTCACGATTTATGTTGCCGGCCCTGTGTGTGTGTGTGTGTGTGTGTGTGTGTGTGTGTGTGTGTGTGGATGTGTGTGTCTTACACTGTCTGTCTGTGTCTCTCGCTTCTGCCCCCCCCCCCTCCAGCTGCTGTAGGGACAGGGTCGGATTAATAATGGGGCGGATGGAGCTTCAGCTCCAGGCCCACACACCAAAATAGGCCCACTGCATCTGCTGCAGCAAGTCTCTGCTGTAATTAGGAAAATAACATTAACACCCCCCACTCTCCGGCCGCGGCGCCAGTGTAACAACTACTGCTGCGGCCTGTTTGTGATAGCGGCGCAGCGGAAGGCTTTCATAGCCCTCCCTGCGCCGTATACTCACTGGGACCCGGCGCCGCCTCCTCGCGCTTGATGTCACTGCCCCCGCCACCGGCGCGCCCAGATCCACGGACTCCACATCCAAGCACCTGACCTGCTGCCTGGAAGACCAGAGATGGAGAAGGAACGGACAGAGCGAGTGACGCTGCGGGGAGGTGATGTTTGGACGCCACACAGATTTTACAGGTGAGTGCTCCACTGTGCGGTGTCCGGTGCAAGCTAGAGGCCAGGAGAGAGCTCTGCTGTGGTGGGCACACACAGTAACATGCCCCCACCTCAACCCAGTGATGTGCATGTGGTCAGGGTGTCACCACTTCCACGCTGGTCACATCCACCAGGAGCCCCATAGTTTAAGGGGCAGTCTGCAGTGCCCTATCTAGGCAGGGCAGTATCCATTCATCTTTCTATTCACTTTCTATCCGCTCCCAGAGTCCACCCCGTCCACTACTTATCCTCCTCTCCTCCCTCAACTTCCTCATTTGGGACTTTTGTCAGGCACACAGCCCAAGAAAAATACTGTATCTCTAAATCTCTATATTCCACTCTCTCTATACCCTCCTTACCGCATCTCTCTATGCCCTCCCTACTGCCTTGCTTCTCCCTATTCCCTCCCTATCGCCCCACGTCTCTCTATGCCCTCCCTACCGCCCCTTGTATCTATGCTCTCCCTACCACCCCGCATCTCTATGCCCTCTCTACCGCCCCGCGTCTCTATGCCTTCCCTACCGCCCCGCTTCTCTCTATGCCCTCCCTCCCACTATGCATCTCTATGCCCTCCCTACTGCCCCACGTCTCTCTATGCTGTCAATGCCGCCCTGCGTCTCTCTATGCCCTCCCTGCCAGGACAGTCGGGAGGTATGTAATAGGCACTGCAGAAATTTCAGCTCCAGGCACATGAGGACCTTAATCTGGCACTGTGTAGGGATACACACTACATGTGTAAGGCAGGTGAGACTTCTCCTCTCCTGTATAGCTCTCTGCATCCCAGCTCATTACCAGTTCACTAGTAGCCTAGCAACAATAAATAGGAACCACAGGCAGAGCTGCGGAGAACATGAAACTAGCATTTCCCCCTCCTCTCTCTCTCTCTCTCTCTCTCTCTCTCTCTCTCTCTCTCTCTCTCTCTCTCTCTCTCTCTCTCTCTCTCTCTCTCTCTCTCTCTCTCTCTCTCCCCTCCCCCCTCCTCTGGATTAGAAGAAAGTTTGTAAGTATAATTTTCATTTTTACAGGTACCCCTATTGGATTCTACATGGACAAGTGGACGTGATTCTCGGCGTGGGATGTAGGTATGTGTGAGTGTGTAAGTGTGTTTTAATAAATTTTTACTTTCACGGTGTGTATGTTGTGTTTTTGTTTGGGTATTTTTTTGTTGTAGAACTACAGGTACCAGCGGGCCTGTTATTTCCCCGCATGTTGGTACTTGAGGTTCTCCAAGTACCAGCAAGCGGGTGAGGCTTGCTGGGCCTTGTAGTTCCACAACAAAAAACAATATTCCTTTGTTTTACACACTTATGGCTATCAGCCCAGCACCCACTGCCAAGGGGTGCTGGGGACAGCCTCGGGCTTCACCCCTTGCCCTTGGGTGCCTGGAGGGGGGGACCCTTTGATTTAAGGGGTCCCCACTCCTCCAGGGAACCCCGGCCAGGGGTGACTAGTTGGGGGGGGGTAATTCCACGGCCGCAGGGGCCTCCATAAATGTGTCCCCCGGCTGTGGCATTATCTCCCTGGCTAGTGGAGCCCGGTGCTGGTTTTAAAAATATGGGGGACCCCTACATCTTTTGTCCCCCATGTTTTTGGAACCAGGACCGGACTAAGAGCCTGGTGCTGGTTGTCTAAATACGGGGAACCCCTGTCCAATTTTTCCCCCAGTATTCAAACAACCAGGACCGGCTCAAAGAGCCCGGGGATGGTTATACTTAGGAGGGGGGACCTCACACATTTTTTTTTTACATTTTTTTAACCCATTCAGACCATTCTCCATCAAGTTAATGGAAGCCCTGGACAACAAAATTGCATTCATGTCCTCCTCCCAGACCCAAACACAATTTTTATTTTTTTTATGATGAGCGGGCATTGGCGCCATCGGACTGAGATGCAAATTAGTGGCGGAGGGCTGGGTCAGTTGATGGTGGCCAAGTTTGTAAGCCATTGGTGGTGGCAGCGGGCATCGGCTCAGAGGCAGTAGCGGGCATTGGCTCGGCGGCGGTAGGGGTCATCGTCACGATTCGGCGGACATTATGGTAGTGCCTCACCAGCCACTGACCTCACCGCACGCCACTGATTTGTATGTTATTTTCATTTGGCATATTTGTTTATGTATGTGTGTGTGTATATATATATATATATATATATATATATATATATATACATGAGAGTATTTAGCATTCTATAACATGATTGTTCTACCTCTGACCTTCCCTTTAATGCTTCTTTTTTTTCTGTCTTACAGCTTTTTTCACATAACTACAAATTATCACACAACACTGTCTGATGTAGTAGTTTCCTGTGCCAGCTGTCATCCATTATGCAGACTATTAGTAAAATGGTTATTTGATAATGCAAATTATGAATAATTGCTCTGAGTATAATTACCAAAGATAACACTATAACTGTAGGAGACCAGTGTCACATTCAAAATAAACAGCAAGAATAAGGAAAATCATTAGTGGTATCAGCTACTAATAAAACAGGGTGATTTGAACCTAATATCTTTGGACTACTGTAATAAAAGGTCACAGTACATTTCTGAATAGTAAATTCAAATGAGTAACCTTGTGACCCAAAGACCAGGAGGTCAGTGATAGCAGATTCACCATATGTTGGGGAAAACTATATATACTCATATAAGCACCAGAAACAGAAAAATAGAACATTATCTGTTAGAGACAAGAAATTGTACGGACAATCAGCCAGATGCTAAGTTGGAAGTAAATCAGGGATACATTGCACGAGAGAAGGTGCACAGAACGTACACGTATATTCACCCATATCCAGTGCTGTATACATATCCAGAGTCGCCAACCTACCTTGGCATCTCAGGTACACTTTTTCTTGTCTTTAATTCACTGGCAAGCCATTTACAGTAGTCACACCATAGTCCCAGTTGCTTTTCACCAGTATTCCTTTGGTAGTTTCATTCTTTTATTTTCTCATTAAGGGGGAGATTTATAAAACATTCTAAAGAGAAGGAAAAGGTGTTGTCCATAGCAACCAAACAAATTTAAGCTATCATTTTATGGAATCTACTACTTAAATGATAACTATAATCTGATTAGTTGCTAAGGACCTCTTTAGAAGGTTCTCTAATTCTCCCCCAAATTATAATTTTAGATTCTATTTCATTTGTATTAGCACACTTCTATATTGTATAATGGCTCTGAAAATTGTTAAAAGATGCTCATTCTGACCCCACCTATGCCAACTAGAGATGTGCGGCTGGCACTTTTCATGTTTTATGTTTTGGTTCTGGTTCTAATTCCACTTTCATGTTTTGGTTTTGGCTTGGTTTTGCCAAAACCACCCTTTCGTGTTTTGGTTTTGGATCTGGATGATTTTTGAAAAAAACATAAAAACAGCTAAAATCACAGAATTTGGGGGTAATTTTGATCCTACTGTATTATTAACCTCAATAACATTCATTTCCACTCATTTCCAGTCTATTCTGAACACCTCACACCTTACAGTATTGTGTTTAGGCCAAAGGGTAGCACCGTGGTGGCTGTATGACTAAGCAAAGCGACACAAGTGTGTGGCACAAACACCTGGCCCATCTAGGAGTGGCACTGCAGTTACAGACAGGATGGCACTTAAAAAAAACTAGGCCCCAAAAAGCACATGATGCAAAGAAGAAAAAGAGGTGCAAGATTGAATTGTCCTTGGGCCCTCCCACCACTTATGTTGTAGGACATGCACACTTCAACAAACCAATCATTTCTGCGACAGGGTCTGTCACACGACTGTGGCTGAAATGACTGGTTTGTTTGGGCCCCCACCAAAAAAGAAGCAATCAATCTCTCCTTGCACAAACTGGCTCTACAGAGGCAAGATGTCGACCTCATCCTCATCCTCCGATTCCTCACCCCTTTCACTGTGTACATCCTCCTCCTCACAGAGTATAAATTCATCCCCACTGGAATCCACCATCACAGGTCCCTGTGTACTTTCTGGAGGCAATTGCTGGTAAAGGTCTTCCTGAGGAATTTATAATTCATTTTGATGAACATCATCTTCTCCATATTTTGTGGAAGTAACCTCCTACGCCGATCGCTAACAAGGTTACCGGCTGCACTAAACACTCTTTCGGAGTACACATTGGAGGGGGGGCAACGTAGGTAAAATAAAACCAGTTTGTGCAAGGGCATCCAAATTGCCTCTTTTTCCTGCCAGTATACATACGGACTGTCTGACATGCCTACTTGGAAGCTGTCACTCATATAATCCTCCACCATTCTTTCAATGGTGACAGAATCATTACCCCTCCTTTGCCTATGTCGTAGGTAGATGTATAGGCTTGAATGGCCTTTTGCTGCTCCTCCATCCTCTGAAGCATATAGAGTGTTGAATTCCACCTCATTACCACCTCTTGCATCAGGTGATGGCAGGGCAGGTTCAGGCGTGTTTGATGGCACTCCAGTCTTTGGCACGCGGTGGCTGAATGCCGAAAGTGGCCCACAATTTTTCGGGCCACCCACAGCATCTCCTGCACGTCCCTGTAATTTTTCAAAAAATTCTGCACCACCAAATTAATTGTATGTGCAAAACATGGGATGTGCTGGAGTTGCTCAGATGTAATGCATGCACAATATTGGTGGTGTTGTCCGATATCACAAATCCCCAGGAGAGTCTAATTGGGGTAAACCATTCTGCGATGATGTTCCTCAGTTTCTGTAAGAGGTTGTCAGCTGTGTGCCTCTTACGGAAAGTGGTAATACATAGCGTAGCCTGCCTAGGAACGAGTTGGCGTTTGTGAGATGGTGCTACTGGTGTCGCTGCTGTTGTTGCTGCGGGAGGTCATACATCTACCCAGTGGGCTGTCACAGTCATATAGTCCTTAGTCTGCCCTGTTCCACTTGTTCACATGTCTGTGGTTAAGTGGACAGTTGGTACAACTGCATTTTGTAGGATACTAAGGACACTTTTTCTGACGTCTCTGTACATTCTCGGTATCGCCTGCCTAGAGAAGTGGAACCTAGATGGAACGTGATACTGGGGACACAGTACCTCAAACAATTCTCTAAGTCCCACTGAACTAATGGTGGATACCGGACGCACGTCTATCACCAACATAGCTGTCAAGCCCTCAGTTATCCGCTTTGCAAAAGGATGACTGCTGTCATATTTCATCTTCCTCACAAAGGACTGTTGGACAGTCAATTGCTTACTGGAAGTAGTACAAGTAGTCTTCCGACTTCCCCTCTGGGATGACGATCGATTCCCAGCAGCAACAACAGCAGCGGCAGCAACAGCAGGCGTACCACTCAAGGATCCTCCAGAGGAATTCCGGTTAGGAGAGGACTCCTCAGTCTTGACAGTGACATGGCCTGCAGGACTACTGATGTTACTGGCTGAGGAGGAAGTTGACATTGAGGGAGTTGGTGGTGCAGCTTGCAGGAGCTTGGGTACAAGAGGAAGAAGGGATTTAGGTGTCAGTGGACTGCTTACGCTCTTACCCAAAGTTTCACAACTTTACACTGACTTCTGATGAATGCGCTGCAGGTGATGTATAAGGGAGGATGTTCCTAGGTGGTTAACATTCTTACCCCTACCTATTGCAGATTGACAGAGGCAACAGAGGGCTTGACACCTGTTGTCCGGATTTGTGGAGAAATAATTCCACACCGAAGAGGTGACTTTTTTGGTAGTTTGCCCAGGCATCACAATGGGCTTCTTCATCCCACGGACAACAGTTATCTCCCCCGGTGCCTGACTTGAACAAACCATATCACCATCAGACTCCTCATTGTCAACTTCCTCCTCAGCGCCAGCAACATCCATATCCTCATCCTAGTGTACTTCAATAGTGACATTTTCAATTTCAATATCAGGAACTGGACTGTGGGTGCTCCTTCCAGCACTTGCAGAGGGCGTGCAAATGGTGGAAAGAGCCACCTCTTCCAATCCAGTGTTGGGAAGGTCAGGTATCGCAACCGCTTACACACTTGGACTCTCCTTGGGGATTTGTGATACCATCTCAGAACGCACAGTTCTTTTCTGTGCTTTTTCCAGATTAACTCTTTTAATTTTTCTAGCGGGGGATGAGGGCTTCCATCGTCATGTGAAGCTGAACCACTAGTCATGAACCTAGGCCAGGGCCTCCACCGTTCCTTGCCACTCCATGTCGTAAATGGCATATTGGCAAGTTTACGTTTCTCCTCAGATGATTTAAATTTCTTTTTTTTGGGGTATTTTTACTGAACTTTGGCTTTTTGGATTTTACATGCCCTCTACTATCCCATTGGGCATCGGCCTTGGCAGACGACAATGGCATTTTATCGTCTATGTCATGGCTAGTGGCAGCAGCTTCAGCACTAGGAGGAAGTGGTTCTTGATCTTTCCCTATTTTATCCTCCAAATATTTGTTCTCCATTATTTTTCTGGAGTTATTTAACACAATATGTGGCACAGGAATGACTGTTGGCTGATGCACAGGACACTACCACTGGTCTGATGCAGGACAACACAGCAACACTGTAAGGGACTTGTTATTATTATACAGCAACACTGGACATATGGCCCCTTAGAGTTATAAGAGGCATAGGCAACTACCCAGTGCCCCAGCATTTAAAGTTTCTAATGTTCGGGGTCTGTTAAATTAGTTTGCTGTAAAAAGGAGACATCTGCCTTTTGCTAATTTAGATAAGAGATAATCTTGCGGCATTTAGCCGGTGTGTTAATGCCTTGGACGTTCCAAGAGCAAAATTTTAAATCATGCATAAGTAAAAAGACAAATATAGATTCCTGTAAGAGTCAGATCCGTCAGATAAAAAAAAAAAGTGTAATAAATACATAGCTTACGATAAGTAATTCTGAAAGATAGCATCTGGAAATCATGAAAGAAGGAAAAGAAAATTAGAATGTATAAAGGACCCAATCATACCTGAAAAGGTCAATTTGAAGGAGGCCCCTATGTGGCATAGAAAAGTAGGAGACCATAACCACAAAAATAGATAGCCAACATATAAAATTGCTAGACAATGATGAGTAAAGGGAGAACCCCGGTATGAGGTGATTCATGGAAGGGGGGTGCCTGTGAGGTGATAACTGAAAGAGAATGCTGTTAGGTGATTACTGAAGGGGAAGGGGGGGAATGATATGAGAGGTAGACATTAAAGGGGCCGGTGGGGTGGTGGGATGACAGCCACAAAATCTGCCCTGCAGACTTTCCCACCGTGCCAAATACGTGACCTGTCCCTATAGACAGAGGCTGGTGGGAAGGGGCTCACTGTATGGCCCATTTTCAAGGACTCCACCCTACTGTTCTACGCCATTTGGGCAGCACCAGGGCCTTTTGGACCTTGTTCTATGTTGCCTTATTGTTGCTGGTTGCGACGGAGCCAGGAGCCTCCATAACAGTTCAAACTTGAGGGCTCCAAAAATGTAAGTGCGCAACTGTCTGTCTGTCTATTTATCTCTGACATAGAAAGTTAAGTAGCTATCTACCTACCTATGTGCATATTGTCCTGTACTGGAAGATGTCATCAGGGATGGAGAGTAAAATTAGGCTATCCATTTAAAGTTAAATTGGCAAAGAATCATCTTGCTCATGCCAAGTAAAATGATCAGTCCCTTTTTGAACAGCTATAGTTTTATTTATAACATATTTGAAGCTCTTATATGCTGATTGGAATATCCAGCTGGGGTAAAGCACTAATGCAGAATGATATTGTATATTGGTAACACAGTTTTTTGGAGTGTCCTTTAATGAGTATTATTTTACTTAAAGATGTGAAAGTCCCTGTTTGTAGTGATTGATTTTGGTTTATCTTATGATACAGTCATTGGTAACTACAGGTTTGCTGCAGACAAGATAATTCTATTTCAAAACTTTACAGATGCTTAATTTAGTGTGAAATTACTCAAATATGTTCAGAAAAGGAGCTTTTCCCATGGAAAACAACTGATTCATGAATCATCAGCGAGAAAGGTGAAATTGTGTACACATGATCAATATTACATGTCCTTAAATGGATAATTAAATGCTGTAATAACAGCTCTGAAACTGTGGTTTTTTAAGCCAGATTAAAAAAAATGGAAGTTTAGAAAAATGATACAGAAGGGTTTTATGTTTTAACACATTTAAACAATGGTACTATACTCCATGCACTGCACTTCTGCTTGTGTGCCTTTTAAGGTAATGGTGCTTTTAAAAAACAAAATTGGGACAACCAAAATACACACCATAGCAGGAAATTATGTTGTAGACAATGGGGGGGGGGGGGGGGATATGCACCTTTCTAAGAAAAAAAAACACATCTGAAATAATTTAAGATCCTCTTCTCTAGTAGGACTGTACTGTTACAGTGCAACAAATGAGAAAAAAAACAGGCTATAAATACTTGCCATTTTAGTTCATCTGTCCACAAATCACCTGGTTACCTTGCTAGACAGTGATCCTGATGTCTTTTTTATATCTCATTTTAGCAATTTTTATTTCCCATGTGAATCAACTTTTTGCTTGTTTATAGACCATTATTTCAGGCCATTGAGACTGATGTTTCTCTGGGCATACCCTGGCCTGACTCTTGCCTGTGACATGCTCTTATCGAGCTCTTCATTCTCTAAGTGTAGTATACTGTAGGTGGTCTGCTGTATTGTGATGTTAAAGCAAGTCAGGTTGAAGTTAGCGATTGAGGATTCACAGTTAAAAGCTGATAACGCCTCTCACTGGCCATCGCAAAGTTTTATGTCTGCTGTTATTATTCATTTAGGCACTGAAATTCTCTAGTCAGAGATGAATTTTACTATTTACTGGGGGGGATAAAACGCAAAAAAAAGACTTTACCCATAATTTTCCGCTTATCATAAATATCTACAGTGCATCTGGAAAGTATTCACAGTGATTCACTTTTTCCACATTTTATGTTAGTCTTGTTCCAAAATGGGATAAATTCATTTTTTCCCTCCAAATTCTACACACAATACCCCATAATGACAACGTCAAAAAAGTTTTGTTTGTTTTTTTGCAAATTTATTAAAAATAAAAAACGAATAAATCACATGTTCATAAGTATTCACAGCCTTTGCCATGAAGCTAAAATTGAGCTCAGGTGCATCCTGTTTCCACTGATCATCCTTGAGATGTTCCCACAGCTTAATTGGAGACCATCTGTGGTAAATTCAGTTGATTGGACATGATTTGGAAAGGCACACACCTGTCTATATAAGGTCCCACACTTGACAGTGCAAGTCTGAGCACAAACCAAGCATGAAGTCAAAGGAATTGTCTGTAGACCTCCGAGACAGGATTGTCTCAAGGCACAAATCTGGGGAAGGGTACAGAAAAATATCTGCTGCTTTGAAGGTCCCAATGAGCACAGTGGCCTCCATCAGCTGTAAACGGAAGAAGTTCAGAACACCAGGACTCTTCCTATAGCTGGCTGGACGTCTAAACTGAGTGATTGGGGGAGAAGGGCCCTAGTCAGGAAGGTGACCAAGAACATGATGGTCACTCTGTCAGAGCTACAGCATTCCTCTGTGGAGAGAGGAGAGTCTTCCAGAAGGACAACCATCTCTGCAGTAATCCACCAATCAGGCCTGCATGGTAGAGTGGCCAGACAGAAGCCACTCCTTAGTAAAAAGCACATAGCATCCCGCATGGAGTTTGCCGAAATGCACCTGTAGGACTCTCAGACCATGAGAAACAAAATATTCTGGTCTGACAGAGGTTGAACTCTTTGGCGTGAATGCCAGGCTTCATGTTTGGAAGAAAAAAGGCACCGCTCATCACCAGGCCAATACCATCCCTACAGTGAAGCATGGTGGTGGCAGCATCACGTTGTGGGGATATTTTTCATCAGCAGGAATTGGGAGACTAGTCAGGATAGAGGGAAAGATAGAAATTTTTGTGGTGTCCAAATGGGTTGCGGTTAACATGCTAGCTGTCGGCATCCCAGCATTCAGGATACTGACAGCCGACAATACCGACAGCCAAAATACTGGCGCAACAGGTCTATTCCCACTTGTGGGTGTCAACGACACCCATAGAGTGGGAATAGATCCTGTGGTAAGCGCAGTGAACCATGAGCCTTTAGCGTGACAAACGCGCAGCGTGGCAAGTGCAGCGAACCCACAAGGGGACTCTTAGAGCTCGCCCCTCTGCCGGCATTCTAGCAGATGAGATGCCGCTGTCAGGATATTGATAGCCGATTTCCCATCCTCCGGCAAATCGCATGTATGATGGTTGTACAAATATATCATATAATTATTAATGTGAAATAATTATTAATAATTTTCTTATCCTTTATTTATATGGCACCACAAGGTATCCACCACAGCGCCCATTACACAGTACATAATCAAATGAGCAAACAAGAAAACAGCACTTACAGTTCAACACAATATAAGACAGGTATGGAAAACCAGGGGTTAGGTGCCATCAAAGTGAGGATGGAGCATAAGATAGTGACGTGTAAGTAAGAAAAGGAAATGAACATGAGGAAAGAAGGCCCTGCTCTACTGCTTACTTACAGTCTAATTTTATGTCTGTGTATTGTGCATGTATATGGAAAGTTGATTCGAGCCCTCAATGATTCCTCTTGTGCATAGGGGATTAAAAAATAATTGGATGTTAAAACAGCGAGGTAAAAAAAAAAAAAAAAAAAATCTTTTATGGGCCAATTTATTTCAATGTTACTTCCTCAGGTGAGCTAATAAATCCATTGAAAAAAATGGGAAAAACTCTGTCTATGGATTTTTTCATTATTCGAATGGAGTAATTATGAAATAATAGGTTGCTGGTGCCCTTTGAGAAACACTGTAAAACAAAGGATCATTCAGAATGAATATAATATCTTCAGAAGGATTTACAGTACAAGTGTTAGACCTTTCTATAAATAGTTTGGTTCGCAATGAAAACTTCAGAGTTTATTTCAACAGAACCATTCATATAATAATTTTCATAGAAAATGTGTAACTTGAAATGAATGAGAAAAACTCTGATTTTTAAACATTGCTGGTAGAGATGTGCGGCTGGCACTTTTTGTGGTTTGTGTTTTGGTTTTGGTTCTAATTCCACTTTTGTGTTTTGGTTTTGGCTTGGTTATGCCAAAACCACCCTTTAGTGTTTTGGTTTTGGTTTTGGATCTGGATGATTTTTAAAAAAACATAAAAACAGCTAAAATTACAGAATTTGGGGGTAATTTTGCTCCTACGGTATTATTAACCTCGATAACAATCATTTCCACTCATTTCCAGTCTATTCTGAACACCTCACTCCTCACAATATTGTTCTTAGGCCAAAAGGTTGCACCGAGGTTGCTGGATGACTAAGCCAAGCGACACAAGTGAACAACACAAACACCTGGCCCATCTAGGAGTGGCACTGCAGTGTCAGACAGGAGGGCAGATATAAAAAAAAAAGGCCCCAAACAACACATGATACAAAGAAGAAAAATAATTGCAATGAGGTAGTTGTATGACTAAGCCAAGCGACACAAACAATTGGCCCATCTAGGCGTGGTACTGCAGTGGCAGACTGTAGGGCAGATATCAAAAAAAGGCCCCTAACAGCACATGATGCAAAGAAGACAAAAAGGTGCACCGAGGTTGCTGTATAGCTAAGCGACACAACCACCTGGCCCATCTAGTAGTGTCACACAGTGGCTGAATGTTGAGAGTGGGCCGCAATTGTTCTGTCCACTGACAGCATCTCCAGCATGCTCCAGTCACTTTTAATAAAATCTGCAATTGGTGGACTTATACGGCAGTACCCCAGGACTAATACAGCAGTACCCCTGGACTCATACGGCAGTGTCACACAGGATGGCACTTTTCAAAAACTAGGCCCCAAACAGCACCTCATGCAAAGATGTTGAGGAGGTGCAATGAGGTAGCTGTATGACTAAGCCAAGTGACACAAACAATTCCAACTGGAATTATACGGCCAAATCACTGGAATTATACGTCCAGATCACTGGAATTAATTGGCAAGATCACTGGAATTATACGTCCAAATCAATGGAATTAATTGGCAAGATCACTGTAATTTAATAATTATATGTCCAAATCACTGGAATTAAATTGTAAAATCTCGCTATCGCCTGCCTAGTGAAGTGGAATCTAGATGGGATTTGGTACTGGGGATACAATACCTCCATCAATTGTCTAAATCCCACTGCACTAATGGGGGATACCGGACGCACGTCTAACACCAACATAAGTGTCAAGGCCTCAGTTATGAGGGCTTCCATCGTCATGTGAAGCTGAACCACTAGTCATGAACATAGGCCAGGGCCTCAGCCGTTCCTTGCCACTCCGTGTCGTAAATGGCATATTGGCAAGTTTACGTTTCTCCTCAGACCATTTAAATTTCTTTTTTTGGGTCTTTTTACTGAACTTTGGCTTTTTGGATTCTACATGCCCTCTACTATCACAATGGGCATCAGCCTTGGCAGATGATGTTGATGGCATTTCATCGTCTACGGATGGGTCCACGGTTATTTTGCTTAGTTTGCTGCGCCTAGGCACAATATGGTTTATTAACATAAACCCTTCATCTATTGTTCTCAGCTGCAATACAATACAGAGAACTATACAGCAGGGTATTAAGTCATTACAGCAGGGGATTAAGTCCGACTGCCCAATCTCAGTTAATCCTATTAAAGGTCAAGATAAACATGGACCCATCTGTATGTCATGGCTAGTGGCAGCAGCTTCAGCACTAGGAGGAAGTGGTGCTTGATCTTTCCCTATTTTATCCTCCAAATGTTTGTTCTCCATTATTTTTCTGGAGTTATATAACACAATATGCGGCCTCAGGAATGACTGATGGCCAGGACACTACCACTGGTCTGATGCAGCACAACACGGACTTGTTGTTATTATTATTATTATTATTATTATTATACGACAGCAGTGGACATATAGCAACAGCGTATACCACTGTGACTGCCTGGTCACTGGAATGACAGATGGCCAGGACACTACCACTGGTCTGATGCAGCACAACACAACATCACTGTGAGGGACTTGTTGTTGTTGTTGTTGTTATCATTATTATTATACATCAGCAGTGAACATATAGCAGCAGTGACTGCCTTGTCAGTATACCACTGTGACTGCCTCGTCACTGGAGGCAGTCAGTATACCACTGTGTCTGCCTCGTCACTGGAATGACTGATGGACAGGACACTACCACTGGTCTGATGCAGCACAACATAACAACACTGTAAGGGACTTGTTATTATTATTATTATACAGCAGCAGTGGACATATAGCAGCAGTGTATACCACTGTGACTGCCTCGTCACTGGAATGACTGATGGACAGGACACTACCACTGGTCTGATGCAGCACAACACAGCACCACTGAAAGGGACTTATACAGCTACACTGGATATATGGCAGCAGAGGACACCACCACTGTGACTGGTCACGGGACTGATGCACAAGAGACTTCCCCTGGTCTAATGCAGGACAACACAGCAGAAATGCAAGGCAGCAGCACTGGGGACATATAGCAGCAGAGGACACCAACACTGTGACTGGCTGGATTGAGGCAGCACAATACACTGACTACACTGGACTGGACAGCACAACACAGCACAAGACTCGCCACCCCACTTTCCCACCTCCACAGACACTGAACACTAAGGACACGTCCTCTCAATACACTCTCCGAGACTGGAGTGAAAATGGGCGCGACACGCAGCTCCTTATATGGAATCCAAATCCCGCGAGAATCCGACAGCTGGATGATGACATTTTGCCTCGTTTGGGTTTCCAAGTCAGGCGGTAAATCCCGAGCATGACTCGGAACCGGGCTCATAGCGTGAAGTCCGGTAGGGTTCGGATCTCTGAGAACCGAGCCCGCTCATCTCTAATTGCTGGTGAATGTATCTTTTCAAAGATGAACTACCAACTAATAAACAATGGTAGTGCAGACCCTCCCCCAGTAGGAGGTGATTGTACTGGCAGCCATTTTTACAGGGCTCTCCTGGTTCTGTAATACTTTATCATTTTGTTAAACAAGTTAAAATAGAGGCAAATAGGGGTGCAAGTGTGAGGTCTTAAAAAATATCAGTGTAGTTTGTGACTGATACACTTACTCACACCTCACTCAAAACGTTCATCTGGGGCTTCAAGTTGAGCAGAAGAGCCCTAAAAAAAAAAAATGGCTGCATGTAAACAGCACTATCTTTCCACCTTTTACCAGACGGTAGAGTAGCTGGCAATAGATGGTACACAAAAAAAATAAAAAATAAAAAATTGCTGCTTCATGAAACAGACAGTTAGGATAATGAAATCTCGTTTTTATTTATGTGATTTACAGTTATTTTGATTCATTTGAAAATCAACTTTTAGTAGATCCCCCCAAGACTTAGTAATTAATTGCATATTGTTTTAAATATTAATTTTCAGAATATATAGCTGATGACAAAAATTAATGGAGCCGTGTCACTATTTCTGTGTGCCTACAGTTGATGCATCACCAATTGTTCTATGAACAGGTAGATATTGGATTGTTTGACTGAAACTAGAAAATATCAGCATTAGGTATTTTGGTGTTTTAGGTCTAGAGGTCCTGCAAGGCAAAGGGAAACGCAGGATTTCTAGAGGGGGTTTCCAAACGCAATCTACAATCTCCCCCTCATGGAATACAGTATTAATAGTTACTGTAACACTATAGGTGTTTTATATAGGGAATATATATGTAATCCCGGCCAGCGGGATGCCGGCTGTCAGTATCCAGACAGCGGCATCCCATCCGCCAGAATGCTGGCAGCGGGGTGAATCTATTCCCACTCTATGGGTGTTGTGGACACCCATAAGTGGGAATAGTCCGGGTGAGCCGGTACTCCTGCTGTTGGCTTTGTCGGTTGTCAGAATTCCAGCGTCAGGATCCTGACCTCCCGAGATCCCGACAGCCGGCAAATTGATTGCCTCCCCTATAAAGTATAGGCTGTATTAAACATATTGAAATAATATAAATAAGACTCTACCAATTACTAATAATGTCAAGTGCTTATTCACTTTCATGTACAGTGAGATTTAAAGCAAAACACAATTCATGCACAGGTTCATAACTTCTGTTCATTAACCATTATCATGCTAATAACATTGTTTTGTCCATTTTAAGCATGCCTTTTTTAGATAGATAGAATGGAGCATGAAATTTCTCTTTATATCTAGAGGAATCAAATAAAAAGTACATTAATGGACTATGGTGCCATTTATGACCATACGGCACATCATTAATTAGTGCACCTGATTTCACACCACAGCACCCGTTTTAGCATTCAGTATAAATTATGGTCACTCCCCAAAGAGCAATAAAATAGTTGTAGGAGACTTTTGCATGTTCATTGTGTCATGTTCGCTGCCCTTCCAAGTTCAATGGTAGAAAAAGTGAAATGAAGGAAGTTTCTCATAACACCCACATTTAGCAATGATCTAATTCAGGATCATAATGGAATGATAGCACTACCTTTATTTGTCTCATACCTAAACTATATAATTAGTCTCATGCCTAAACTGTATTTTCACCATTCACTTCACTGGCCTTAACTAGAGATGAGTGGGTTCGGTTCTCAGAGATCGGAACCGCCCCGAACTTCACCTATTTTACACGGTTCCGAGGCAGCCTCGGATCTTCCCACCTTGCTCGGTTAACCCGAACGCGCCCGAACGTCATCATCCCGCTGTCAGATTCTCGCGAGATTCGTATTCTATATAAAGAGCCGCGCGTCGCCACCATTTTCACTTGTGCATTGGAGATTGAACGGAGAGAACGTGGCTGCGCTCTCTCCCTGAAAAGCTCTGTATCTGTGCACAGTGTGCTGCAAATATCTGTGCTAAGTGTGCTGCAAATATCTGTGCTCAGTGTGCTGCAAATATCTACGTTCTCTGCCTGAAAACACTCCATATCTGTGCTCAGTGTGCTGCAAATATCTGTGCCCAGTGTGCTGCATTGTGGGAACCACCAGTATATAATTATAGTAGTACAGTACAGTAGGCCATTGCTGTATCTTGCAGCTCTGTGTCAAGTATACTATGTATATCTGTGCTGCATTATTGTGAGCAGTATATAGTAGGACAGTGCAGCATTTTGGTTACCAGCAGTATACATATAGTACAGTACAGTAGGTCATTGCTGTATCTTGCAGCTCTGTGTCAAGTCTACTATCCATATCTGTGCTGCATTATTGTGAGCAGTATATAGTAGGACAGTGCAGCATTTTGGTGACCAGCAGTATACATATAGTACAGTACAGTAGGCCATTGCTGTATCTTGCAGCTCTGTGTCAAGTATACTATCCATATCTGTGTTGCATTATTGTGAGCAGTATATAGTAGGACAGTGCAGCATTTTTGGGACCAGCAGTATACATATAGTACAGTACAGTAGGCCATTGCTGTATCTTGCAGCTCTGTGTCAAGTATACTATCCATATCTGTGCTGCATTATTGTTAGCAGTATATAGTAGGACAGTGCAGCATTTTGGTGACCAGCAGTATACATATAGTACAGTACAGTAGGCCATTGCTGTATCTTGCAGCTCTGTGTCACTGCAAGTATCCGTATCTGTGCTGCATTGTTGTGAGCAGTATATAGTAGTACAGTGCAGCATGTTGGTGACCAGTATACTACAGTACAATAGTCCAGTGCTGTATCTCGCTGCTCAGTGTCAGTTCTACGTAGTATCATCGGTGCTCAGTAAAATCAGTGCTCCGTATAATCAGTGATTGATCAGTATAATCAGTTCTCAGTATAATCAGTGCGCTGTTAGATGTGCGCCCGTTTTCCGCCATTAGTGCATTGGGATTTAGACAATTGATTAAGTTATTGTGTCCCCGGTACAAAATCCCATCTAGAATCCACTTCACTAGGCAGGCGATAGCGAGATTTTACCAATTAATATCAGTGATTTATAATTAATTATTAATTACAGTGATCTTGACAAATGATTCCAGTGATTTTGTCATTTTCTTCCAGTGATTTGGACCAATAATACCATTGATTAGAATGAATAATTCCTGTGATTTTGTCATTTTCTTCCAGTGATTTGGACCAATAATACCATTGATTAGAACAAATAATTCCTGTGATTTTGTCATTTTCTTCCAGTGATTTGGACCAATAATACCATTGATTAGAACAAATAATTCCTGTGATATTGAGGTGTTTGTGTCGCTTAGCTTAGCCATCCAATGACCACAGTGCACCTCTTTTTCTCTTTTATTTGCATCATGTGCTGTTTGGGAACTATTTTTTTAAGTGCCATCCTGTCTGACACTTCCATATATGTCCAGTGGTACTGCCATTTGATATAATTCCCGACATTACTGCCATATAATTCCAGTGATTTTGTCATTTTCTTCCAGTGATTTGGACCAATAATACCATTGATTAGAATGAATAATTCCTGTGATTTTGTCATTTTCTTCCAGTGATTTGGACCAATAATACCATTGATTAGAACAAATTATTCCTGTGATATTGAGGTGTTTGTGTCGCTTAGCTTAGCCGTCCAGCAACCACAGTGCACCTCTTTTTCTCTTTTCTTTGCATCATGTGCTGTTTGGGGCCAATTCTTTTAAGTGCCATCCTGTCTGACACTGCAGTGCCACTCCTAGAGGGGCCAGGTGTTTGTGCCGCCCTCTTGGGTCGCTTAGCTTAGTCATCCAGCGACCTCGGTGCAAACTTTAGGACTAAAAATAGTAGAGTGAGGTGTGAGGTGTTCAGAATAGACTGGAAATGAGTGGAAATTATGGTTATTGAGGTTAATAATACTATAGGATCAAAATTGCCCCCAAATTCTATGATTTAAGCTGTTTTTGAGGTTTTTTTGAAAAAAAACACCCAAATCCAAAACACACCCGAATCCGACAAAACATTTTCAGGGAGGTTTTGCCAAAATGCGTCCGAATCCAAAACACGGCCGCGGAACCAAATCCAAAACCAAAACACAAAACCCGAAAAATTTCCGATGCACATCTCTAGTCTTAACTGTGCGCATACATGTCCTACCTAAATATGAGCCTAGAATCAGAAACTGGTACCCTACCGTAAGTAGTGACTGGTGCCACCTCAGAAGCAATGTTAAAATCAAAAGCATTTACACGGACAACAAAGTCATGTGATATTCCATACATTAGAGAATGTATTACTGTTTTCACTAATACACTATGGGCCTGTATCTGAGTTGCATCTGAATGCATCTGCATCTAGCATTTTTGTTTGTGGACTGCACATGTGCCGCAGTGAACATAAGTGTCTTTGTCTACCTCCAAGTGATACAGAGTTGGACGCATGTTGGTTCTTTCCCTCTATCCATCAAAAGAGCGTAACTGTGGGCAACTGTGAGTGTTTACTGGGAGTGATGTGTATGTTGAGCCAGCAACAATTTCAGTCATACCTCTTGCACCTAGCATGGGTAGGTTTGTCAATAAAATTAATGACTGCTCTAGCGGATGGAGGGATGAGGGCAGTGCAGTCACAGAGATTTGTGTCACTCAGAATACATGCAGATAGTTGCAGTAGACTACCATATACAGTGCTGACAGCATGAAAACTGAAGGAATAGAAACTACACACCAAAATTAATGGAATTTAAATTTATCCTACATTTGGTATTTGCATGTTTAAAACTAATGGTCAGTTTGAAAGTTACTATTACACATACAGTATTGTTCTATCACTCGCTGAATTGTTATGTCGCAGCTCCAACATCTGTGCACATTTACAATGCAAAGAAGCTGAATGACATTACCAAAGAGAGCGCTGGATTACTCACAAGCATAGGTGCTAAAATGGGGAGGTGGGCAAGAGGGCAGCTTGCTTCCCACCAAAAAAAATGTTTGAGGGGCAGCAGTCAATGTACTGGGTGGAGGGGCTCCCCTCCCCATAGCCCTTCTCTGTCCACCTCCAGGGTCCTCCTACAGCGTGTGGCTATTTACTGTGGGCTGGCATTTCCTCTGGGACAAGCCCTGCGCCCTTCTCACCTCCCACTTCCTTCTTCCCCCTAAGCTACCCCTTCATCCTTTCTCTCTTCCTCCTTGCAGGAGGGTAAGTCCAGGTGCCACTGAGGGAGTGACATTTGGCAATTTAGGGGCTCCAAAATTAAATGATACCTTGGCCGACACCCCAATCGAAAAATGTCATGGCTCCCCTACTCATAAGATATTCCAGTATTTACATATAGAGAGAACTATTTATCTAAGCACTTTCCCATGTGGACAATGATGTGTTTGAAAACTTATTTTTTTAACTCTTATTTAGCGCACTAGGCACTATGTGAAACATATTTCCTGAAAAGTGACAAGCTCTCTTTAAAGGGTAATTTATTTTGTTTGTGTTATCCATTTACTAACAATGCAGAGTATGTAATTGCATACCCTGCATTGACACAAAGCTTTGCTCTTACCAGTACTGTTAAATGAAAGTGACATATCCACTGATAAGAGCAGCCTTACATAATCTCTGCTGGGCTTGATAGCATGCGCTCATAAATGCAGCAGTAGATGAACCTATCTATCTGTGATCTTTGATTCAGACAACTGCAAAAGACAGCTATCACAGACCCAATTCAGATCCTACCAATCAGATCCTACCAATCAGATCCTACCTATCATATTGCAGCTTCATTAATCCACTCCCATCTTATTAACACTCATGAGCTTTTAACCTATCTATGTACACTAACTGTCACATCCTCAACCTGTCACCATACGAAACTATCACACACCTCCCCCAACTATACCTATCTCTCTCTTCTTCTGCTAGCTGGTGACATATCCCCAAATCCAGGTCCCATCCACATACCACGCTCACATTCAGCTGATTCACAACGGAATATAAAACCAACAAACCTTATCAACATCACACGTCTCCCATCTACCTCCAAGTCACTAAAATGTGCTTTATGGCATGCACGCTCGGTTTGCAACAAATTAACAGCTATTCATGACATTTTCATAGCAAAAAAATTCAATATGCTAGCCATAACAGAAACATGGCTCACACAATCAGACACTGCCTCCCCTGCAGCACTGTCACATGGTGGCCTCCACTTCACACACACCCCCAGGCCTGATAACATTAAAGGAGGTGGTGTTGGAATATTACTGTCCAAATCTTACACGCACATCGTTTTACCACCTGTTCCCTCACTCACATTTACATCCTTTGAAGTACACTCTATTAGGATTTTCACACCTTTCTCTCTGCGTGTTGCAGCTATCTATCGCCCACCTGGGCAACCCAAAAAGTTTCTGGAAGATTTTTCTGCTTGGCTCCCTCACTTTCTATCCTCTGACATCTCCACCATCATTATGGGCGATTTCAATCTCTCTATTGACAGTCCACAATCTCCCCATTCCTCTAAACTACTCTCTCTAACCTCCTCTCTTGGCCTCTCCCAATGGACTGACTCCCCTACTCATCAGGAGGGCCACTGCCTTGATCTTGTATTCACCAGACTATGCTCTGTTTCTGAACTCACTAACACTCCTTTCCCTCTCTCAGATCACAACCTTATCACCTGCATGCTCTCCTCCATTACTTCAAACTCAATGTCCCTAAAGTCTACAAGGACACCTCTTACCCGCAGAAATATTAACGCTATTAATTTTCAACAACTATCTACCTCTCTGCAACCACTGCTCTCACCAATTTCTCCAGAGACTGCTGTGTCACACCTTAACCAAACTCTAGAAACAGCACTTGATGAAGTGGCTCCAGCTACCCATCACACTCCACGTAGACTTAAATGTCAACCGTGGCACTCTAAATACACTAGACACTTACAAAAACTCTCACATAAAGTTGAACGTCAGTGGCGTAAATCTCGTAGTTCAAGTGACTTTCTCACATATAAGACCACCTACCACTCTTATCGTAATGCTCTGGACACTGCCAAACAAACATATTTTCAATCTCTCATCTCTGCTCAAGCCTCTAACCCTAATCGACTTTTTAATACATTTAAATCACTTCTTGTCCCTTCCTCACCTAACCCACCAGCCACTGCCAGTGCACAAGATCTTGCTTCCTATTTCAAGGACAAGATTCGAAATGAAATGGTATGCTCTTCCACAGCAAGTGACCTGCTCAATTCCCTGCCTGAACCCTCTAACACCTTCTCTTCCTTTGATCCTACAAATGAAGATGAAGTATCTGCACTCTTTTCATCTGCCTACTCTAATACCTCTCCCCTTGACTCTATACCCTCACAAATTAGTAAAGCTCTGTCTACTGTGCTCATCCCAACCTTAATGAAAATCTGTAATCTCTCCTTGTCTACTGGTATCTTTCCTTCTCTATACAAGCATGCAGTGATTACTCCCATTCTGAAAAAACAAAACTCTGACCCGAACTCTCTCTCCAACTACCGTCCCATCTCTCAGCTCCCATGCCCCTCCAAGCTACTTGAGAGACTTGTCTACACTCGCCTCACACACTTTCTTAACTCACACAGCCTACTGGACCCACTTCAGTCAGGATTTCGTGCCCAACACTCCACAGAGACAGCACTGACTAAGGTAGTGAATGATTTGGTCACTGCTAAATCTAAAGGATATTACTCTCTACTTATTCTCCTTGATCTCTCTGCTGCTTTTGACATTGTTGACCACTCTCTTCTCATATAAACCCGACAATCCCTAGGTATTCAGGACACAGCCCTTTCTTGGTTCTCATCCTACCTATCTGATCGCTCCTTCAGTGTTCGTTTCTCTGATTCCACCTCTCCTTCGCTACCTCTCTCAGTTGGAGTACCGCAAGGCTCAGTCTTAGGTCCTCTGCTTTTCTCTATCTATACCACATCTCTTGGCAAACTAATCAACTCTTTCGGATTTCAGTACCATCTGTATGCGGATGATACTCAAATCTACCTATCCTCCCCTGGTTTGTCACCATCTGTATTGGGCCGTGTCACTGAATGCCTTTCTGCCATTTCATCTTGGATGACATCTTGCCACCTCAAACTTAATATTTCCAAAACAGAATTAATGATATTTCCACCAGCCAATAGTAGTTTCCAACCTGATATCTCTATCACTGTTGAGAACTCTGCAATCATCCCTACCCCGCAAGCTCGCTGCCTAGGTGTCATTCTTGACTCTGAACTGTCCTTTGTTACCCACATTCAATCTGTCTCATGATCATGTTACATACATCTAAGAAACATATCCAAAATACGACCATATCTTACACAAGACACAGCAAAAACTCTAATCCATGCTCTCATTATCTCCCGCATTGATTATTGTAATAGTCTCCTGACCGGTCTTCCCAAACATAGGCTCTCACCACTACAATCCATTTTGAATGCAGCTGCGAGGCTAATCTTCCTTGCCAGACGTTCATCGTCTGCAGATCCGCTCTGTCAGTCCCTCCATTGGTTACCAGTATTCTACCGTATTAAATATAAAATACTTTTACTCACATACAAGGCTATTAACCAAACTGCACCAACATACATCTCTTCACTCATCTCAAAATATCTCCCTACCCAACCTCTCCGCTCTGCACAAGATCTAGGTCTCTCATCCACATGCATTACTTGTTCACACTCAAAATTACAGGACTTTATCCGGGCTTCACCCACTCTGTGGAATGCCCTTCCATGCACAGTAAGACTCACCTCTAGTCTCCAAACCTTTAAATGTTCCCTGAAAACTCACCTCTTCAGACAAGCCTATCAAATTCCAGACCCACCCACATAACCTTCAGTGCTTCCCTATCTAATTACATCCTCTGTAGAGTATTCATAACAT
Source organism: Pseudophryne corroboree (assembly GCF_028390025.1). Taxonomy (NCBI): domain Eukaryota; kingdom Metazoa; phylum Chordata; class Amphibia; order Anura; family Myobatrachidae; genus Pseudophryne; species Pseudophryne corroboree. Next base: position 287,639,299 of record NC_086449.1, read on the forward strand.
CATATATCTTGTCTTTCTTTAGTCTCACACCCTCCTGACACTTGGCCAACTTTGTGGGGTATCATCATACAACCCATTAAGAACCTAGCAATCTGGTGGACCATTATGCAATAGGTAGCATCTATCCTTGTGTATCTATGCCTATTTCCCTATAGATTGTAAGCTTGTGAGCAGGGCCTTCCTTCCTCTATATCTGTTTGGGTTTTTTTACCCAGTTTTTTTCTATTACTTTTGTTCTAATTGTAAAGCGCAACGGAATATGCTGCGCTATATAAGAAACTGTTAATAAATAAATAATACCAAATAAGCACCTGAGATTCATTAAAATTATTGAGAAAGGCAGGCTAAATAAGTGCTTAAAGCCAGCATCAAATCATTGCGTTAGGGCTCAGTCACACCTACTGTATGAACTACAAAAATGGATAAAATGCATTAACGTTAACATTCACTTTAAATTTTACTGGTGCTTTTTTTTTAAATGCCTGATGTTTGATTGGTCTGTGTTACTTACTAGTGCTGTATCAGACCCTCCAACATGACCCGCCCCACTAGGTACAAAATGCTCTGTTTCGGGACTTCCCTCTCAATTTATGATTTCCATCACCTGTGTTGAACTAGTTAAATGATAAGAAAGCTGTGTCTTCACAGGTGATGGCAATAATAAATTAAGAGGGAAGTCCAGAAACAGAGCATTTTGTACCTAGTGGGGCGGGTCATGTTGGAGGGTATGCTGTATAGACTGGGTATGAAGTCAAACTGAACACATACATCAACACAAAGCTGAATTTTTGCACCATAATGCTATATGCAGCGAGCATTACTGGTTACAAAACAGTGACCTAAGTCACTATATATAGACTTGAGGCAAATGGACCTATTTATTATATGGAGAAACCCCATTCTTTTGCTTTACAAACATCCATCTATAGTGGAAAAGATTATTACACTAGAAAGATAGCGCTCATCAAATATCATGCAAATAAACGTGTATACAACTGGTAAAGTTTTCATTCACCCTTATTAGTAGATAGATCTTCATGTGATGATGGAACAAATTTTTACTCTAGAAGTTCCTCAAATCAAGAATTCAGATAAAATGGGCCAGTATCCCTGGAGACCTGCAACGATAAATGCCTCTTTTTCCAGTGGAATTGGATTGGGAAATACGAGGCACCATTAAATACCGACCATAGTGTAGTACTTTTTTTAAAACACGCACTGGTTTTAATGCACAGATAAAACTTAAAAAAAGTTAAAAGAACATAAGCATGTAATAATTCACTCCATAGGACAACACAGTTGGTATATCACCCAGAAATTCACTGCAGCCCCAGCAGATGACGATGGAAGACGTGCACAATCTCTCCAAAAGTCCAGTAGCATGCAGGATAACCAAAGATGATTGTGTCCAAAATGTCCAAGGATCAGTGACAAGTTAAAAGCAAGAGCCACGCTTCCACTGGAGAAAGAGGCATTTATCGTTGCAGGTCTCCAGGGATACTGGCCCATTTTATCTGAATTCTTGATTTGAGGAACTTCTAGAGTAAAAATTTGTTCCATCATCACATGAAGATCTATCTACTAATAAGGGTGAATGAAAACTTTACCAGTTGTATACACGTTTATTTGCATGATATTTGATGAGCGCTATCTTTCTAGTGTAATAATCTTTTCCACTATTGTCTACTTTTGAAGTGTGGGGTTCACTTCTATTTACACTAGATATAGCTGCACCTCAAGTTTTATTGCGCATATCATTGAAAACATCTGTCACAATATAAACATCCATCTATGCTAGAAATAGGGCTTCTCCTCCCTTTCTACTAAAGCCTGGTCACTGATAGCAATCACCGGTTATTGGTAGTCATTCCGAGTTGATCGCTAGCTGCCATTGTTCGCAGCGCAGCGATCAGGCAAAAAATCTGCAATTCTGCGCATGCGTATGGTGCACAATGCACACGCAAGTCGTACTTTCACAAAAGCCGACGTAGTTTCACACAAGCTCTAGCGATGCTTTTCAGTCGCACTGCTGGCCGCAGAGTGATTGACAGGAAGTGGGTGTTTCTGGGAGGTAACTGACCGTTTTCGGGGAGTGTGTGAAAAAACGCAGGCGTTTCGGATAAAAACGCAGGAGTGGCTGGAAAAACGTAGGCGTGGCTGGGCGTACGCAGGCCGTGTTTGTGACGTCAAAACAGGAACTAAATAGTCTGAAGTGATCGCAAGCTAGGAGTAGGTCTCGAGCTACTCAGAAACTGCACAATCTTTTTTTGTAGCAGCGCTGCGATCCTTTCGTTCGCACTTCTGCTAAGCTAAGATACACTCCCAGAGGGCGGCGGCTTAGTGTTTGCACTGCTGCTAAAAGCAGCTAGCAAGCGAACAACTCGGAATGAGGGCCATTGCCAGCCATAGTTTTGCCATGTCTCTCTAGCAAAGCTGTCGTTATATCGCTATCGCCATCTCAGTATGGCAATAGCACGGAATCTATAGAGAAGAAAATGCCTTATTACTTAAATAAATCATTCAGTTTCTAAAGTTAATACAGGTTGAGTCTCCCTTATCCAAAATGCTTGGGACCAGAAGTATTTTGGATACCGGATTTTTCTGTATTTTGGAATAATTGCATACCATAATGAGATACCATGGTGATGGGACCTAAGTCTAAGCACAGAATGTATTTATGTTTCATATACACCTTATATACACAACCTGAAGGTCATTTTAGCTAATATTTTTAATAACTTTGTGCATTAAACAAAGTGTGTGTACTTTCACACAATTCATTTATGTTTCATATACACCTTATACACACAGCCTGAAGGTCATTTAACACAATATTCTTAATAACTTTGTATATTAAATAAAGTTTGTGTACATTAAGCCATCAGAAAACAAAGGTTTCACTATCTCAGTCTCACTCAAAAAATTCTGCATTTCGGAATATTCCGTATTTTGGAATATTTGGATATGGGATACTCAACCTGTTATTTAGCCTTTTTTGGGTTATTTCTATACTTATTTATTGTTTTTGTACCGAAAATGAAACTGGAAGCCCAGACTAGGGTTCATGCATCAGCAGGTGCAGGACTGCCTGGTGAAGTGGTAAGACTCCTTTTACAGCGTGCAGTCTGAGATGCCAGGGACCTGAGTACAATTCTGCTGCAAATGCATTGATACAAGATTTTATATTGCTGCATTAAGTGGAAATTGGAAACCTTTGGAGATGCATTTAACATCTTGGCGGTCAGGATCCTGACGGTCATATGACTGATGCCGGAATCCCAACACCACTCTGGAGACCAGTGCCGGAACACAGACGGCCGACATCTCGAAGGTGAGTATTGTTGTACAGGTACGGGTTGGGATAGGTAGGATTAGGCACTGTGGGGTTTAGAGTTAGGCACTATTGGAGTTTAACCCTTGCCACCAACCCTTGAGGGCTAGGGTAGGCGACAGCGGTGAGGGGAGGGGGGGGTTTAGAAATACTTATCCCTCCCATGTCAGGATATACAACTTCAGTGGGGGGGGGGGGACGGACGAAGTAAAACTGAGATCCACAACCTGTGATGGTAGGGGGAACTAGTTCTACCTCCTCCATGGCCCTGCACAGTAATTCCAACAGAAAAGTCCACATCATCACCTACATCAATAGATGATGTAGGCGGCGATAGTGTTACTGATGAGCAGCAGACATCTCCCCCTTCCTCAGGTTCTGGTGGCTCCTTCTCCACCTACAGCCCATCTCTACTAGTACTTACACACATGTCTGTTGGACAGCATTTGTCCACTCCTTAAGTCCCAGTGGCTTTCATTTCTAGCGCAGCGTATGTGATGTCATGCTGTCACCAACGATGAAGTGCCATGAAGAGCAGTAGGCTCTGTGCATCTTGAAGACAAGATGAGAGGTTGCTGGAGGGACAAGAGAGGTGGGGAAGCTGCTGGAGGGACACAGGCGGTGAGCTGCTGGAGTGATGTGATGAAGCAGAGATGTGTATAAGGGGCCCTACTGTGGGCATTATGCGTAAGTAGCACTACTATTGTGGGCATTATGTGTAAGGGGCAATACTACTGTGGGCATTCGGTATATAAGTGGCACACCTCTGTGGGCATTATGTGTATAAGCAGCACTACAGTGGTCATTATATGTAAGGGGCACTACAACTGTGGGCATTATGTGTAATGGGCACTACTACTGTAGGAATTGAATATAAGGGGCACTGCTGTGGGCATTGTATATAAGGGGCACTACATGCAGCGTAATGTAAATAAGATTGTGCTACTGTGTGGTATAATTTGAATTGGGGGTACTATTGTGTGACCACGCTGCTTATTTGTGAGAACAATGTCCCTTTATAAAGTATAGGAAGTAGGGCACTAATTTATAGTTTGCAGGGGGGTGGCAAAAAACCCTTGCTATAGCCCTGGCTTTGCTTAATGTGAGGGGTAGGTGGTGTGGTAAATGAGTTCCACTACATATCAAGGACCAGAACTTTGTGGGCCCATTTGAATATTTTGTAGGGACCCCCTCCCATTGTTCCTAGAGAGACTCTTATCTCCACAGTGGTTGTTCTTTTTATGCCCCATGATATTGTCAGTGTTCATTGTATGCAGCATACAGTAATAATACCCTAATTAATTTTATGCCCCATAGAAATGCCCTATTTAACATTATAAGCATACAGTGCAACCAGTTCATATTATGTCCCATTGTATTCCTCCCAAGTTCACAATATGACACATAGTAATGCTGCCAGTACACATTATGTCACACAGTGCCTTCCGTTCACATTATGGCACACAGAGGGCAGGGATCAACCAGCACCTACTTGAGGTGGATACAGTACATCCTAATGCAGGACATTCCATTTTGAGTGGAGATCTGATTAATTTAGGCACACTGTCTTTTTTTGGAACAGTCCTAATGTTGGAGCTCAATTCCTGCCTCCCCCAGCTTCACAAAGGCTGCAAACAAGGAGACGCCTACTAGCAGACAGTGCTGGGCGTACTGATTAGCTCAGCTGTGTCTGTGAACATGAAACAGTACAGAATTGTATATACATGATGAGGCCCAAAAATGCTAATTTATGAAGCTATAAAACTAACTGCCCAGAATAAATGATGTTTTGGGATGTCATGTATCTATTTTTTCTTCTTCTTACCACCACAACAATACTGAGGAATGTAGGAATATATATATTTATTATTTTCTTAAATAAAAAATCTTATTTTTCGTATCACTTGGAAACCTATTATTATACAGGAGCTGCAATGGGTCGTGTTTGTGAATCCATCCACACACACACACACACACACACACACACACACACACACACACACACACTGTCCCTGAACTTACTGGACACTTGTGCTCTGCAATAGTTGATTGAAGGAAGAAGTTCAGGGTTAAACCAGTTACTTATGGTCTTTTCATGCTATCACTGTATTAGAATCACAGTTATTGTCCCAGTAAATGTAATAGGGGCAGGAGAGGGAGAACTTGTATTCATCTTGTTCTTGGCCTCATTCCACCTATGCAGTCAGCCCACTGAAGCTAAAGCAGTAATTATCACAGGCTAAATTTGTCCCCACAACTCAGGACATTTCAGCAATAACAACATTTGCTAAATACTCATTTTCATTTCCTGCTGATACTGGGTGTACACGTTAAGATGATTCTTTTAAAGGAACTGTTGAATCATACAGTATCTCACTTCAATCACTGTAAGCTATATTTTCCTTTCACTGTAAGCTGTTTTTTTCAGTTGTTACTTCTCAGTCATATTCTATAGTTGCCAATCTCCCGGTATATCCTGATGACTCATGAGAAATCGCCCTGACTTTCAAGAGAGTAGGTCAATCTCCTGGATCCCTGTACTTCACCGGGAAAGTTTGTGGGCTTGATGGTGTGGATTCTGTGCCCTCCTGCACATCCTCCTGCCATCCAGGATCTCCATGAGGGCTTTAATCATACCTCCCAACATGACCCTCTCCAGGAGGGACAGAATGCTCTGCTCCTGGACTTCCCTCTTAATTTAGGATTGCCATCACCTGTGCTGAAACACCTTTCTTATCCATTTACCTATTCAACACAGGTACCGGCAATCATACATTAAAAGAAAAGACCGGAAGCAGAGCATTTTTTCCCCTCCTGGAGAGGGTCATGTTGGGAGGTATGCTTTAATGTTGGCAAGATTGTCCAATTCTCTCTGTTCCTACATAGCCAATGCAAATCCAATCCCTCAAACACTTACCTCTCTTCATACCCTAAAACTCTATTATAATTGGCCCATGTCAGCTATGATTAATCTCTTTCCATTGCCCACACATGATGTGAACCCTGCCCTTTTACTCAACTGCTATAGGTCTGCGATATCTGCAGTACTATATGTGATACAGAAATCATTCTGCATACTGACACCAAATCTGTCATAATAAATGCATAATGAAATAGTATGTCTGACTAAATCTAATTATTACAGTAATAATGTTATGTAGAGTTTTCATTATACATCATATACGAAAATAATAATATGGTTCAATTCTATATTGTTATATTGCATACATATATCTTCTAGACCCTGTGGGAGTGTGTGATTTGCTTTTTACTTACCTAGAAAGGAAAGGCCCTGTATATTTCACACCTCCTGTGCTGTCTGCAGAGTCTTTAGGTGCAGTTTATTTGCAGGCAGCTGCAATGTGAGCTCTACTGCCCTGCCATTGACCCCCAACCTTAACCCCAGCCATCCTCTTTCAGATCGAGAAGTTATTCATTTGCTATAATAGCTCTATTTCAGGGCTTCTTCCAGAGATAGATAATTGTGCAAAACTGGGGTGGTTTAGAGATATTGACAACTGTTCGGATAGAACAACACTTAACCCATTTCAGTTTTGATCAAAGTGAAGAAGGCTGGAAGAAACAAAAGTTGCCATTAAACGGCATTTTCTGATGTGTACTAGTGTTTGTAGAGGACGTTAATAGCAGACACTTGGATTAGATGGCTTGCATTAGTCTGCCAATTGTGAGCTGTGTTACAAAGGCTTGGAACACTTCCTTATAAAAACTCTGAGGCTAAAACAAGCCTAATTGATGTGCTGCTGAACAAAATGTAAAAACGTAACCACTTTGTAGAGGAAAAAAGGACAGCGAAAATATGAGCTGATAAGACGATCATTTCAAGTAAATAATAATGCCTTACATACAAACTGCTTGGTACAAGGAGGACTGTATTGAAATTCTGCCCAATGTTAAAGGAATAGTTTAAGAGAACATGCCACATTTATCACAGCTTCACAGACAAGTTATTGAGCTGTCTATGAAAAGCAGAGCCAAACAGGAAGGCTTTCAGCAGAAAGCAGTGGTTGAGGTCCTTGATTGATAGAGTTAGATGATGCAAAGCTGTCTGATGACCTTTCTGCAAAATAAAGTGAAGGAATTCAAGGACTTTTATGGTGATCTCTGACCACAGATGAACAGCTACTTTATTACAGCAAAGATTCAAGATGCACCATATTCTTTGTTGTGCTACTTTTGAATGCAGGGTATTACTGTATGTGCCTCTGCTGTAACTATAACCCAGTGATATAACACTTGAATTGTACAGTAGCACACACAATTCCCACACTGTCCTCTATTTCTGCACCTGCTAATAACCATTACAGGTTGCTCATATTTAAAATAAGGTCCTGTAGTGTCACAAACAGGCAGGTGAATTATTCTATACAGCCACATACATCCTGAAATACATCCTTTTGGTTACAATGAGTGTTTCTTCTGTAACAGTTCATTAAGACATGTTTCAGTAATCTTGTGAAGAACACTACTTGATTGTATTATTAACACCCCTAGGGAATGCTATACTCATACTTGCCTACCCTCCCAGAATGGCTGGGAAGCTCCCTGGAAAGGTGGGCAGGTCTCCCGTTTTCCCTGCCAGCCCCTCTGCAACCCCCCTCGGCCGCCCTCAGCAGAGAACAAGTTGGCGGTCCGAGGGGGATCTGATGTGATTCACGCTGAATCGTGTCATTGTAGCTCCACACCTCACTATACAGTGCCTATTTTATCGGCACAGCATAGCGGAGGCAGAGCCTTAATGATGCGTTGTGATGCCACACCCACGGACTGCCCACCTTTCCTCTAGCCACGCCCCTGGACATCTATCTTGCTGCCAGTCACGCCCCTACAATGCTCCCTCCTCCCGGAGGAGGGGGCAGCAAAGTAGGCTAGTGTAGCCTATACTGCTTACATAATCACAGTAAAATTAATATATTTATTAATATTAATAATATTATTAGGCATAAAATAAACTAGGGCATTACTATGGTTCAGAAAAGGAACTAGGGCACTATTATGGGACATAAAATGAATAACTGTGGAGGGGTGTCTCTCAAGAATCATTGGGACAGGGGCCCCTTCAAAATGTTGCTATGGGGCTCTCAATGTTCTGGTTATGCTCCTGACTGCAAATGTAATTCTTCTACTTGTTGTTGGGTCACCCTAGAGTTCCTGTACCTATGCTAAGAAGCACGACCCACTAAGAAAAGGGGAATTATTTTTCTATTTTACTTGTTGACAGGCAAGAGACAGTAGCTGCAATTTCAGCTATTTTGCTTATCACAATCAGCTTTTTTCAGCAGATTAATCAGCTGTTTATCGAACAGCAAATTTTCAGCAGTTTTGATAATTGTAAAATAAATAAAAATCTCAACAAAAGAAAAGACAAAGGGACTAATTCAGAGTTGATCGCAGCAGCAAATTTGTTAGCAGTTGGGCAAAACCATGGCCCTCATTCCGAGTTGATCGCTCTCTAGCTACTTTTAACAGCCATGCAAACGCATAGTCGCCGCCCGTGGGGGAGTGTATTTTATCATAGCAGGAGTGCGAGCGCCTGTGCAGCAGAGCGGCTGCAAACACATTTTGTGCAAAACAAGACCAGCCCTGTAGTTACTTATTCTGTGCGATGATTGCTGCGACGAATGACATGGTAATGACATCAGATACCCGCCCAGCAAACACCCGGCCACGCCTGCGTTTTTCCAAACACTCCCAGAAAACGGTCAGTTGCCACCCAGAAACTCCCACTTCTTGTCAATCTCCTTGCGTCCACCAGTGCGACTAAAAGCGTCGCTAGAACCTGTGCACAACCACGATGCTCTTTGTACCCGTACACCGCGCGCGCGCGCATTGCAGTGCATATGCATGCGCAGTTTTGCCGTTTTTTAACTGATCGCTACGCAGCAAACAACGGCAGCTAGTGATCAACTCGGAATGAGGGCCCATGTGCACTGCAGGAAGGGCAGATATAACATGTGCAGAGAGAGTTAGATTTGGGTGGGGTGTGTTCAAACTGAAATCTAAATTGCAGTGTAAAAATAAAGCAGCCAGTATTTACCCTGCACAGAAACAATACACCCCACCCAAATCTAACTCTCTCTGCAAATGTTATTTCTGCCCCCCTGCAGTGCACATGGTTATGCCCAACTGCTAACAAATTTGCTGATGGGATCAACTCTGAATTACCCCCCCCCCCCCAAATCTCAATCAATAGTATTATGGGGGTCATTCAGAGTTGTTCGCTCGTTATTTATTTCTCGCAACGGAGCGATTAGTCGCTAATGCGCATGCGCAATGTCCGCAGTGCGACTGCGCCAAGTAAATTTGCTATGCAGTTAGGTATTTTACTCACGGCATTACGAGGTTTTTTCTTCGTTCTGGTGATCGTAATGTGATTGACAGGAAGTTGGTGTTTCTGGGCGGAAACTGGCCGTTTTATGGGAGTGTGTGAAAAAACGCTACCGTTTCTGGGAAAAACGCGGGAGTGGCTGGAGAAACGGAGGAGTGTCTGGGCGAACGCTGGGTGTGTTTGTGACGTCAAACCAGGAACGACAAGCACTGAACTGATCGCACTGGCAGAGTAAGTCTCGAGCTACTCAGAAACTGCACAGAGAAGTCTTTTCGCAATATTGCGAATCTTTCGTTCGCAATTTTGATAAGTTAAGATTCACTCCCAGTAGGCGGCGGCTCAGCGTGTGCAAAGCTGCTAAAAGCAGCTTGCGAGCGAACAACTCTGAATTACCCCCCCCCCCCAAGTCTCAAACAATAGTATTATATACACAAGTTGCCCTTACAAATATGACTCATCTATTGTGAATTTACTTTTGCTAAAATGTGCGTCAATCTTCAGTTTGAATTTCAGCCTCAAGACTCATTATGAAATACATCCAAATACACTCTATATAATGTGATCCTGAAATAAGATAGAATTTATAATTTGGTTCTTAATACGGGATTGGTATGAAATGCCAGCGGACAGGTTCCCGGCTGTCATGATCCCGCCAGCGGGATCCCAACAGCTGTAATGCCTGCAGCTGGGCGAGCGCTAGAAAGCCCTTTGCGGGCTCATTGCACTCGCCACGCTGAGGGCACAGTGGCTCACTGTGCTCACCACCAGGATCTATTCTCCCTCTATGGGTGTTGTGGACACCCACAGAGGGAGAATAGCGTGTGACCGCCGGGATCCCGACTAGCAGTATTTTAAACGCTTCCTTTTATGACTACAGGTAAAAATGTATACACTGTAATTAGAGGGAACAAAATGAAAGTTTGAAGATGTTAAAGCTGGAAACCTAAACCTATTTAGAATTCTCCTACATTGGTTGCAAGGTGTTCTATGAAGCATTGAAAGAAAAGAGGACTTCAATTTACATAGGAGATAGAAAGTTATCTGACATCTTGCTTCAAAGTAATTCCCATTCCATGTTGTGATTTGTTCAAATAAAATAATGTTATTTCCAGCATTTAAAAATACTAATCAGGCATAGCCACCGTAGGATGCATTGACCCCACTCATCAAAGTCGCATTAATGGCAGCTATTTTATATCTTCCTATACTAAAGGTAGAGATGTAAGGAAAGGACACATACATTTTCCTTACATTCACAGCAACTGAATGGGGTTGGGATGCCAGCAGTAAGTATACCGACCGCAGCACCCCATGGTTGAGAATCCCGACAGGCAGGATTTACGGGTGAGGGCGCCCATAGGCACAACAGTAAAGGCCCCCCAGCCTGCCTAATTTTATTATTTTTATTGATTGGTAATAAGCCCTTAATTGAGGATAGCCAATTTAATAATTGACCCCACACACACACACACACACACACACACACACACACACACACACACACACACACACACACACACACACAAACTATAATATTTGAATTATGTATCCATATTGACTAAATGGGACAGCTTATAATGGCAGTTTCTGCATGTCCTACCCATTTACATTCCATTCGAGATGGCATATGGTACAGGACACTAGAAATATGTTGCAGTTACTGGTACTTTTTAGGCTGACAGTACCAACACCAGCATCCAAGTGCTGCCCCCAAACAAGTGCCACCCCTAGGCACATGCCTCAAGAGCCCATTTGGAAATTCGCTACTGCTGACAGGGGGAAGATAAGTATACTTACCTTTCCCCAATGGCCCCCTAACCCTCCCTTCCAGCAGCTTAACCCTAAAACCTAACCCTAACCCTCCCCTTGGGGTGCCTAAACCTTACCCCACCTCCCCATAGCCTAACCTTAACCCTTCTCCTGCAGCCTAGACATAAATCACCCTCTTAGATGGGCCAGCACATACTCGATCAAGATCCCGGCAGCTGGGATTCTGGCGTCGAGATAGTGACCCTAGTCGGGATGCTAGTGTTGGCATTCTGAGTAGTGTTGGGATTCCGGTGTCAGTAATTTGACTGAAGGATTCCGACGCCGGGATCCTGACCGATCGTACTGAATGTTATGGATAGTTTTATTAGTCTTCATTTCCAAACAGTCTGCTTCTGACAATTCCTTTTAAATATGGCATAAGAGTTAGGGGCATATGTATTACTAATGTTTTAATCTTGATAATTATAATTTCTTATCTCCACTATTTGCATTAAAATACTCGCACAGTGGGGGTAATTCCAAGTTGATCGCAGCAGGATATTTTTTAGCAGTTGGGCAAAACCATGTGCACTGCAGGGGGGGCAGATATAACATTTGCAGAGAGAGATAGATTTGGGTGGGTTATAGTGTTTCTGTGCAGGGTAAATACTGGCTGCTTTATTTTTACACCGCAATTTAGATTGCAGATTGAACACACCCCACCCAAAATCTACTCTCTCTGCACATGTTATATCTGCCCCCCCTGCAGTGCACATGGTTTTGCCCAACTGCTAAAAATTTTCCTGCTGCGATCAACTTGGAATTACCCCCAGTGTGTTTAAAGTGAAAGGATCGCTAATATGATTAGTGGCATATTTATAATGGGTGTAGTGTATGCGGTGCACAGGTATCCGGATAAAAGGTTGACACCAATAAGGTTAACACCTCTTAGGTCGACACCAATTGGTCAACACACCTTAGGTCGACACCCGAAATAGGTCAAACATGGACAAAAGGTCGACATAAACAAGGTCGACATGGAAAAGGTCGACATGAGTTTTTCACATCTTTTTTTTTTTTATTTTTTTAACTTTTTCATACTTTACGATCCACGTGGACTAAAATTGGGAACGGTATCCTGGGATCGGTAGCGGAGTTAGGCACCTTGCCCGAAGCATGGCGAGTGAAGCGAGCCATGCGAGGGGACACGGTGCACTAATTGGGGTTTCCGTTCACTTTACGAAGAAAACAACACCAAAAAAACATAAAAAACTCATGTCGACCTTTTTCTGTGTTGACCTTGTTCATGTCGACCTTTTGTCCATGTCAACCTATTTCAAGTGTCAACCTAAGGTGTGTCAACCAATTGGTGTCGACCTAAGTGGTGTCGACCTAATTGCTGTCGACCTTAAGTCCCAGACCCGGTGCACCTGGGCCCCTGTGTTCAGACAGGCCATACAACACGTGCTGCATCTTTTTCCATCTACATTGTATTAAGGGGTCATTCTGACCTGATCGCTCGCTGCAGTTCATCTCAGCGCAGCGATCAGGTCAGAACTGTGCATGCGCCGGCACTGTCATTGCCTAGCGATCACCTCTGCCTGATTGACATTGGCGGGAGGGGGCGGCATGGCGGCGTTTGGCCGCCATTATGTGGGCGCGGTCCGGCCAACGCAGGTGTGGCCGGACCATGCGGGGGGCAGGCTTCAGTGGCTATGTGACGTCACATGCAGCCGCTGCGACCCGGGCAGCGACGAGTAGCTCTTGGCCAGCACGCAAAAGCTGCACTGGCCCGGAGCTACTCCTGAAGTGCAAAAGCATCGCCGCTGTGTGATGCTTTTACACTTCTGCGACAGGGCAGAGACTGACATGCGGGGCAGACTAGCCCTGTGCTGGGCGTCCCCCTGCATGTCTGTGTTCCTGATTGTAGCTGTGCTAAATTTAGCACAGCTACGATCAAGTCTGAATCACCACCTAAGTCTCAAGCAGAGTAGCACCTCATTACCTAATTATGGTGTGCAAAGTAACTAGGGCCCCCCCTCCCTTTGCAACTGATTCTATGTATTTATACATACATCTGAAGGTATGAGACACTTCAGCCTAGTTTAGCACCCTGTCCCACCCACCCCTCACTGATTTTAAATAGACACTCTGGCTTGCATATGTGGAATGAGTACACTGAGGTAAGACTCCTACATTTGTTTACTATGGCAGTCAATATTGGGGGTATTCTCTGGAGCGTGGGGCTTCCTGGACCTGCCGTGGCTGGACACCCTCGGGGCATCACAATCTAACATTTACTTTAATACACTATGGCACTTATAGTTTGTTTTATATATGTGTAACACATTCACACCATTGTTTTTCACTCTTCACATTACTCACACATGCACCAGTAGCTGCTCCTACCTATTTAACTCTTTACTTGTATCACTCATGCGGTGCCCTGGGGTTGTCTGGCTGGGTGGCTTTGGGGTGTCCTGCCCCCCGGACCTGAACCCCTGTAGTTAGTGTTAGGGACTTACCCAATAAGAGGCTACTTTGGTGCGGTGGGTAAACTCATAGTCTTGACCAGGATTATGCTAAATGCCTCCGGTTATTACAGGTTGAGCTAGTGTGAGATAGTGCATCTGCATCTTTTTCCCTCTGTACTGTACATAGTATTAAGTCTCAAGCAAAGTAGCACCTCATTACCTAATTATGGTGTGCAAACTATGGCCCCCCTCCCTTTGCAACACGCGCTGCACGCCTGCATCCACTTCTTCAATAATTACCTCTCAGGAATACTGGCACGGTGGCCATTTTCCCAGGGGTTTTGCATATGCGCAGTATGGAAATCACACTCCAAAATACCTTAAAATGGAGCTGTCACCAGAGAATACATGGGATTTATTTATTTACTTATTTTAATTACATGTAGGGGGTAATTCAGACCTGATCGCTAGGGTGCATTTTTTGCATTCCTGCGATCAGGTAGTCGACCTCTACAGGGTGAGGGGGAATTTGCTGTGCAGCTGTGTGATCGCATGTGCACAAGAGCTGCACAAACAGAAGTTTGTGCAGTCTCTGCACAGCCCAGGACTTACTCAGCCACTGTGATGATCGGGGCCGGAGCTGAGGTCACGATTCCTCCCACAAAACGCTGGGTTCCTCTTGCGTTTTTCCCGACACTCCATGAAAACGGTCAGTTGCCACCCACAAACGCCCTTTTTCTGTCAATCTTCTTGCGATCACCGATGCGATTGGATTTTTCGCACCATCCTTTCACTTCCTGGCACTGCCGACTGTTGCACCTGTGCATTGCGGTGCATAGGCATGCGCAGTTCAGACCTGATCGCCCGCTGTGCGAAAACGCACAGCAGTGATCAAGTTTGAATTAGCCCCGCTGTCACTACAAGTGGGTGGAGGTGTCAGCACCAGGGCAAAAAGCTGAGTGCCAGGAGCATGCTAAGGACATTCTGATTGGCTGCCAGGACTAGGGGGAAGCCAAGCTGCAGGGTGCAGCTCCAGGCACCATGGATGCCAAATATAGGCACTGCGGTGCAGTGATGGTGCCAGGGACATATTAAGAGAGGAGGGGCCCTGTGTGCAGTCTCCACCTGGGACTCCTCCTCTCTAGCCAGCAGCCTATTGAACAGACTCTGGCGCTCTGCAGGTCTACTGCACATATCTAGGTGTGGTAGCCATTTTCCCTGTGATTTTTTTATTGCGCATGTGAAAATTGACAGGAAAATGTCTGCTGCCACATGAAGATGCCAGGTATTAGGGAATTCCCTTTCTTTCAATGCAGTAGATATTACATTTTGAATACCAGTGCTGTAAAATGGAATAGTGGTGAGAAAAGCAGAGTACAATACCTAAAGTGGAAAAAGAAGAATCCAGGTCAATGAAGAATTTAATAGCTATTTTCAAGGTTCTACAGCCTCATGGTACCTCATGGTCAGATGCAATCCAAATCAGCTGTGGTCACACTGCAAGCTACAAGTGATGGCTCATCACTAATCTGTATGAACGTCGAGGGGGTAGGGTTAGGATTAGGATGTGGGGAGGGAGGGAGGGGTTGGATAAGGCTGCTGGGGGAGTGTTAGGGTTAGGATGCGGGGGGAGGGATAGGGTTAGGCTGTGGGGGGAGTGTTAGGGTTGGCTGTGGGGGGAGGGATTGGGATAGGTTGCGGGGGAGGGTTAGGGTTAGGATGCAGGGGGGAGGGTTAGGTTGCGGGAGGATTGTTAGGGTTAGGTTGCAGGGGGAGGATTTGGGTTAGGCTGCGGAGAAAGGGTTAGGATGGGGGGAGGGTTTGGGTTAGGCTGTGGGGCAGCAATGTTAGGGTTAGGGGGAGAGTTATGATTAGGGTTACTTTGCTCCAGTGCCCCCATCAGAATTCAGGATGTTGGGATGCCGGTGTCAATATTCTGACCGCTGACATCCTGACTGCCGGTATTCCATACCCAACCTCTGTTAGCCCAGCTGTCTCGCTAAATACATAAAAATTTAACAAGAAGTTTGTGGGGGGAAAAAATAGAAACGCAACTTTAATATTTATGATGACCGACTGTGTGGCCAGCTAGGCAGCTGGTAATAATCTTTATGCTGCCATGTTGATTGGCCTATTTTTATGTGAAAGCCTGGAGCTGGAGCTCAATCCACCCCATTGTTAATCTGGCCCTGATAACACTGATACCCCTTTTCCACTAAAGTCTCGGTTCCAACCCGGGATTTGGAATACGGTTCCAAGCCAGGTCAGAACTGCTAGCCATAACAGAACATGGCTCACACAATCAGACACTGCCTCCCCTGCAGCACTGTCACATGGTGGCCTCCACTTCACACACCCCCCCAGGCCTGGTAACATAAAAGGAGGTGGTATTGGAATATTACTGTCCAAATCTTACACGCACATCGTTTTACCACCTGTTCCCTCACTCACATTTACATCCTTTGAAGTACACTCTATTAGGATTTTCACCCCTTTCTCTCTGCGCGTTGCAGCTATCTATCGCCCACCTGGGCAACCCAAGAAGTGTCTGGAAGATTTTTCTGCTTGGCTCCCTCACTTTCTATCCTCTGACATCTCCACCATCATTATGAGCGATTTCAATCTCTCTATTAACAGTCCACAATCTCCCCAAGCCTCTAAACTACTCTCTCTAACCTCCTCTCTTGGCCTCTCCCAATGGACTGACTCCCCTACTCATCAGGAGGGCCACTGCCTTGATCTTGTATTCACCAGACTATGGTCTGTTTCTGAACTCACTAACACTCCTTTCCCACTCTCAGATCACAACCTTATCACCTGCATGCTCTCCTCCATTACTTCAAACTCAATGTCCATAAAGTCTACAAGGACACCTCTTGCCCGCAGAAATATTAACGCTATTAATTTTCAACAACTATCTACCTTTCTGCAACCACTGCTCTCACCAATTTCTACATTCACCTCTCCAGAGACTGCTGTGTCACACCTTAACCAAACTCTTGAAACAGAACTTGATGAAGTGGCTCCAGCTACCCATCACACTCCACGTAGACTTAGATGTCAACCGTGGCACTCTAAATACACTAGACACTTACAAAAACTCTCACCTAAAGTTGAACGCCAGTGGCGTAAATCTCGTAGTTCAAGTGACTTTCTCACATATAAGACCACCTACCACTCTTATCGTAATGCTCTGGACACTGCCAAACAAACATATTTTCAATCTCTCATCTCTGCTCAAGCTTCTAACCCCAAGCGACTTTTTAATACATTTAAATCACTTCTTGTCCCTCCCTCACCTAACCCACCAGCCACTGTCAGTGCGCAAGATCTTGCTTCCTATTTCAAGGACAAGATTGACAAGATCCGAAATGAAATGGTATGCTCTTCCACAGCAAGTGACCTGCTCAATTCCCTGCCTGAACCCTCTAACACCTTCTCTTCCTTTGATCCTACAAATGAAGATGAAGTATCTGCACTTTTTTCATCTGCCTACTCTAATACCTCTCCCCTTGACTCAATACCCTCACAAATTTGTAAAGCTCTGTCTACTGTGCTCATCCCAGCCTTAACGAAAAATTGTAATCTCTCCCTGTCTACTGGTATCTTTCCTTCTCTATACAAGCATGCAGTGATTACTCCCATTCTGAAAAAAACAAAACTCTGACCCGAACTCTCTCTCTAACTACCGTCCCATCTCTCAGCTTGGAGTACCGCAAGGCTCAGTCCTAGGTCCTCAGCTTTTCTCTATCTATACCACATCTCTTGGCAAACTAATCAACTCTTTCGGATTTCAGTACCATCTGTATGCGGATGATACTCAAATCTACCTATCCTCCCCTGATTTGTCACCATCTGTATTGGGCCGTGTCACTGAATGCCTTTCTGCCATTTCATCTTGGATGACATCTCGCCACCTCAAACTTAATATTTCCAAAACAGAATTAATGATATTTCCAGCAGCCAATAGTAGTTTCCAACCTGATATCTCTATCACTGTTGAGAACTCGGCAATCATCCCTACCCCACAAGCTCGCTGCCTAGGTGTCATTCTTGACTCTGAACTGTCCTTTGTTACCCACATTCAACCTGTCTCAAGATCATGTTACATCTAAGAAACATATCCAAAATACGACCATATCTTACACAAGACACAGCAAAAACTCTAATCCATGCTCTCATTATCTCCCGCATTGATTATTGTAATAGTCTCCTGACCGGTCTTCCCAAACATAGGCTCTCACCACTACAATCCATTTTGAATGCATCTACGAGGCTAATCTTCCTTGCCAGACGTTCATCGTCTGCAGATCCGCTCTGTCAGTCCCTCCATTGGTTACCGGTATTCTACCGTATTAAATATAAAATACTTTTACTCACATACAAGGCTATTAACCAAACTGTACCAACATACATCTCTTCACTCATCTCAAAATATCTCCCTACCCGACCTCTCCGCTCTGCACAAGATCTACGTCTCTCATCCACACGCATTACTTGTTCACACTCAAAATTACAGGACTTTATCCGGGCTTCACCCACTCTGTGGAATGCCCTCCCATGCACAGTAAGACTCGCCTCTAGTCTCCAAACCATTAAATGTTCCCTGAAAACTCACCTCTTCAGACAAGCCTATCAAATTCCAGACCCACCCACATAACCTTCAGTGCTTCCCTATCTAATTACATCATCTGTAGAGTATTCATAACATCACATATCTTGTCTTTCTTTAGTCTCGCACCCTCCTGACACTTGGCCAACTTTGTGGGGTATCATCATACAAACCAATAAGAACCTAGCAATCTGGTGGACCATTATGCAATAGGTAGCATCAATCCTTGTGTATCTATGCCTATTTCCCTACAGATTGTAAGCTTGCGAGCAGGGCCTTCCTACCTCTATATCTGTTTGTTTTTACCCAGTTTTGTTCTATTACTGTTGTTCTAATTGTAAAGCGCAACAGAATATGCTGTGCTATATAAGAAACTGTTAATAAATAAATAATAAATAAATAAATAATAGACCTGGGACTTACCCCATTTCCACTGTGGTGCCAATGCACTATATTCCCAGGTCAGCACTGTTTACTCTGTACATGGGTGCAGTGTCATTTGGACGGTGCTTGTAGATGACGTCATATCCAAGTGCCAGAAAACCCAGCAGATTGGGACCCCAGGGGTGTGGCCTTGGTCCTTTTAGGCCATACCCCCTTCTGGACATTGCCAACATAATGGTGGGGGCAAGCTTAGCACTCTGAAAGCTTCTGGGCTGCTCCCAGCTTCTGGCACACACCTTTACTAGGACGGCACTGCTGTCTACTTAGCAGGGCAGACAGTGTCATTGACAGTGTTTGTCATGTCCCCCAACCCTCCTATCACGCAAGGGACACTGAGGTTTGGGAGGTTTGGGCTCTCAGCATCCTGTAAATGGGTCCTGGATTGGGTATCCGGACTCCAGGTCGACAGCACAAAGGTCGACACACCTTAGGTCGACGC
Organism: Pseudophryne corroboree; assembly: GCF_028390025.1. NCBI lineage: Eukaryota > Metazoa > Chordata > Amphibia > Anura > Myobatrachidae > Pseudophryne > Pseudophryne corroboree. The sequence goes on from NC_086449.1 coordinate 287,658,694, forward strand.
CAATTGGTCGACATGGACAAAAGGTCGACATGGACAAAAGGTCGACAGGAACAAGGTCGACATGGAAAAAGGTCGACATGAGTTTTTCATGATTTTTTTCTTTTTTTTGAACCTTTTCATACTTAACGATCCACGTGGACTACGATTGGAACGGTAAAGTGTGCCGAGCAAAGCGGTAGCGGAGCGAAGGCACCATGCCCGAAGCATGGCGAGCGAAGCGAGCCATGCGAGGGGACGCGGTGCACTAATTGGGGTTCCCGGTAACTCTACGAAGAAAACGACACCAAAAAAACATAAAAAACTCATGTCGACCTTTTTCCATGTCGACCTTGTTCCTGTCGACCTTTTGTCCATGTAGACCTTTTGTCCATGTCGACCTAAAGTGTGTCGACCAATTGGCGTCGACCTAAGGTGTGTCGACCTTTGTGCTGTCGACCCTCAGTCCCAGACCCCTGGATTGGATGATCCAGGTAATCTATTTACACTGCTCCTTAATCTGTGTCCTACCCATGTGCAACTTTGCTCACTACGTGGGCTGGATTTCTGGGTAACTGGACCTGGGTTTTTTCTTTTTGGGGCCATTTTTCACTGAGCAAACACCTGGGTTGATGCACGTTCGTGTGCAACAACCTGGGTTTTTCAAGGCAGTGGAAAAGGGTTATGATAATGTCGCTGAAGAGAGAAGCCCTAGCATTTCAAAGAGGGCTCAAGGAACAGCCAAAAGTGAGTACTCATCAAATTGAAGGTCTGCACAACCTGCCACTTGATATTAGGACCGTGGATTTATTGAGCACTTATTTACAATTCAGATTTTACATATCACCAATGTTTTGAGGGCAATAGATACACTTAAAGCTCAATTTACAATAGCAGTTTTTGCATTGTGATTGGACATTGTCTTTGTCCTTTGGGCAGCACTCACGGGACTACTATATTTTATATGTAAAATTATATACAGTATTTTATTTACAGTTGCCATTTTAGAAGACTGACAATCTTTATATAGTTACTTGAAAAAGTTAACATTGTATCCTTTAGGAGCTAACACTTATGACACATTGTTGCAAATGCTATTTTTATTATTATCTAGAGCTCCCAGGAGATATTGGGGGTAATTCCAAGTTGATCGCAGCAGGACATTTTTTAGCAGTTGGCCAAAACCATGTGCACTGCAGGGAAAGGCAGATATAACATGTGCAGAGAGAGTTAGATTTGGGTGTGGTGTGTTCAATCTGCAATCTAAATTGCAGTGTAAAAATAAAGCAGCCAGTATTTACCCTGCACAAAAACAAAATAACCCACCCAAATCTAACTCTCTCTGCAAATTTTATATCTGCCTCCCCTGCAGTGCACATGGTTTTGCCCAACTGCTAAAAAATGTCCTGCTGCGATCAACTTAGAATTACCCTCATTGTGTATATTATTATTACAGGTTGAGTATCCCATATCCAAATATTCCGAAATACAGAATATTCCGAAATACGGACTTTTTTGAGTGAGACTGAGATAGTGAAACCTTTGTGTTTTGATGGCTCAGTGTACACAAACTTTGTTTAATACTCAAAGTTATTAAAAATATTGTATTAAATGAACTTCAGACTGTGTGTATAAGGTGTATATGAAACATAAATGAATTCTGTGAATGTACACATACTTTGTTTAATGCACAAAGTTATAAAAAATATTGGCTAAAATGACCTTCAGGCTGTGTGTATAAGGTGTATATGAAACATAAATGCCTTCTGTGCTTAGATTTAGGTCCCATCACCATAATATCTCGTTATGGTATGCAATTATTCCAAAATACAGAAAAATCCGATATCCAAAATTCCTCTGGTCCCAAGCATTTTGGATAAGGGATACTCAACCTGTATTATTATTATTATTATTATTATTATTATTATTATTATATTATTATCCTTTATTTAGATGTCACCACAAGGGTTCCATAGTGTCCAATTACGGAGTACATCATTAATCAAAACAGGAAAACAGGGGGAGCGAGTTTCACAGTTCTAGCTTCTGTAAGAGAATGAGCCAGAATGAGCCGGCCATGATCTGCAGCATACTCAGCAGCGGGAAGAGAAGGAGAAATAACATCTCATGTAACACCAGAACAAGCTTTCTTAATAAAGGTGCATAAGGCTTGTTGTTAGCTTTGGTAAGTATATAGAGTATATGACTTAAAAACATTCTGCATAGAAAGGCTAATGGCAGCAGCAGCAGCAGCAGAAATATTGGGATATTCATGTTCAAGCCTGGAGAGCGCTACTGCACAGTCTCCATGATGCTCCTTCATGGAGGCATCATGGGGGTCATTCTGACCCGTACGCTCGCTGCTTTTTGTCACAACCGAGCGAACGGGTCTCTACTGCGCATGCGCCGGTGCCGCAGTGCGCCGGCGCATGCCAGACGGCCGAAGGCCGTTGCAGGGCTGCGAATGCCTCTGCCTGATTGACAGGCAGAGGCGGTCGCTGGGTGGGAGGGGGCGGAACGGCGGTGTTTGGCCGCCGTTTCGTTGGGAGCAATCTGGCCAAAGCAGGCGTGGCTGGACCGAACGGGGGGCTGGCCGCAGAGGCTGCGTGACGTCACACGCAGCCGCTGCAGGCCGGGGAGCGATGAGTAGCTACCGGCCAGCACGCTAAAGCTGCGCTGGCCGGGAGCTACTCTTGAAGTGCAAAGGCATCGCCGCTGTGCAATGCCTTTGCACTTCTGCGGGGGAGGCCAGTACTGACATGCAGGGCGGACTAGCCCTGTGCTGGGCGTCCCCCCGCATGTCAGTGTGAATGATCGTAGCTGTGCTAAATTTGGCATAGCTATGATCAACTCGGAATGACGCCCCATATCCTTTACTAAGATCGCCACCGTATGGTTATGTGCGCACGTGCAGCACCATCTTGTCAGTGTGTTAGAGCATCATAGTGGGACACGGATGTGTACCATTTAGCTCAGTGAGACCCTGTGATGTAAGCACTACTCATCACTTGTATCCTGCACCGCACCAACATACAACTACTGGCTTGTGGTCTGTATGCTCTGCTCCATGCTGAGAGACTGTTACATGCATAACTATGAGTATGGCTGTACATCTACATTACTGTTAAAAAAACCATCCCCTGGTTAAGTACGGAGCTGCCTTCTGATTTGGGAAATCCGCTAGTGTGTACTATTACTCTACCATACCATAATCAACAGTACATACATATTTCAACAATTCAAGCTTCCACAGCACCAATAGAGGTGGTTTCAAATGATAATTAGAATTGGCGTCATGGTACTATGGTACTTGTATACTGTACAGTATATAACTGGAACACAAATCGAAGTTTGCATTCTTCCACTAAACCATCTTGTTCTAGTTGGCCTACTTAAATGTGTCCTCATATATCTTGCCTCAGTACACCACACAGCGGGAGAGGCCTAGACCACTCACTCATTAAGTGGGTGGTATGTGGGAGGCTGGACCACTCTCTTTGTCTTGGGTGTCTGGTAGAGGTAACCAAAATTCAGAACTTTTCAGAACCAAAATTCTGGGACAGTTGGTAAGTATGGGCAACAACAGAGTGAAAAATGGGAAAACGCCAGAATGCGGGAAGGTACAAATGGCCTTTTGAGAAGTAAAGTATGTGATATACTTCACTGGCAAATGTACTGCAACTTCATAATCATATTGCTTTGCCCAGCTGCATTTATTGCACATGCTTTATAAGTAGATTGCTATGTTACTTACACTAATTTTATGGGATTTATCTGCCACAGTGTCCTTTCAGAAAGCAAGCTGTTTGGCGAGGTGACAATGAGCATGGGTTTCCCTACTGCACTGATTACTTGATGTAATAGTAAGCAAGCTTAAGTGAACTGCGTGTCTTCAATCTTTGCAATCACTTAGGGCCAGGCATCAGAGGATATCATCCATCATTCCTGGTTGAAACATATGGTGCATCAGCAATCTTAGGCTGACCTAAATGAACATAAAAGCTGCAGTACTGTTCACAATAAGAAATTGTTGTTCACATAATTACAGGTTTGTGATTAGACTGCTACCATGAACAACATGATATATAAGTAAGGTGTCCTGTGGTTGAAAAAATCTTTCAAAAGAAAAAGCACTTTATGTAGTGGTAAAACTGTAGTAGTGATCAGATACTGTATGTGCTTCTTTTTCTTTTATAGTAATATTATTTTATTATTACCAGTTATTTATATAGCGCACACATATTCCGCAGCGCTTTACAGAGAATATTTGGCCATTCACATCAGTCCCTGCCCCAGTGGTGCTTACAATCTATATTCCCTATCACATGTACACGCACACATATTCATGCTAGGGGTAATTTTTGTTGGGAGCCAATTAACCTACCAGTATATAACACTTGCATCCCTAAACATTTGACTAAATATTACTTAACAAAAAATAAGATGCAATAACATCAACATTTTTCTGTGCTACTATATTTTATTCAAAAGTAATCCAACTACTATTAAGTATGTATGTATGTATGTACTGTATGTATCTACACACACATACATACATACATACATACATACATACATACATACATACATACAGTATACAATATCTCTCACTACAAGTCCTACTCCATCACCTACACTTTTGAAAACTCAGCCACTGCTATCACATCAGAGTCAAATTGAAAATTTTCTTCCAGATTTATGTATATCTCTATCTATCTATCTATCTATCTATCTATCTATCTATCTATCTATCTATCTATCTATCTATCTATCTATCGTGTGAGTGGATCAGGGTAAAGATGATGCAGTCTCCTGGGGTAGATGGATGCACTTTCTTACAGCTGCCCAAATAGTGACATGCCAATCCAGGGTATTTGGTGCAAATACAGTAGCTATTTTTATTTGCCTCAAAAGTAAAACAAAACATAAATCCTAGCCTGTCTGGGTACTAACTATGCACAAAGGTATTTCTCTATATGGAGTCTATTCAGCAAGACTGTCGGTATTGCCCATATCGGGCAATATCTACACGGAAAAAAAAAAGTGTTAACATTTATTTTTTATCATGCTATTCAGCATAAAACTTCACAGGAACAGCCGTTGCGGTAGCAGCTGTTTCTGTGAAGTTCTAGAAGGTTTTGTTTTTGGAAATACGAAAACAAAACCTTTTGGTATTTATTCAGTGCATGCTCAGTCGTGCTTTTACTTAACAATGCGAATAGTCTCCTATTCGCTTGATAAGTCTGCAGTGTAACAAGCGGCAATTGATAGCCCAATTGCCGCTTGTCATAATATCCTGCAGGGACTGATGAAAAAAATTCCGTCTGTCCCTGCATTTTTGGCAAAAATTAAAGATTTACTTTGTATAACGCTATCCTGAAATGGTGTTATATAAAGTATAGATATTTCATGAAGTTTAATGTGTTTATGATTACTGTTAAACCACAGTAGAGATCAATGGAGTGATCTCTACTGTGCAATATTCAGGGAGATGGGCATGAACAGAATATAACTGTGTTATCTTCTCTGTTATCCCTTTGCTGAATAGCGCGGTTGCATTAAAAATGCGGAAATACTCCTGAATAAACCCCCCACATGTGAGAAGGTCTTATTCTCCAGCAAAACAGCAGTTCAACACAGCACTCTTTAGGCAGTAATGGTGTGTCTCTATGCAAGCCAGCAGCTTGCTGCCCATGCAAATACCTCATATCTCAGCTAAAAGGCTTTTATCACACCCACGCAAGTGTTAGCACTAATTAGCCTTCTTTGAGGCAACAGGCCTTCAAGACCTGGACTGGTCTTAATGGATGGAGCCAACCCTCTCTCTCCATTCATATCTCCAGGACCCTTTAAAATGCTTTACTAAAAGGCCAAACTCTAATTAATTTGTTTTTTTCAGAAACATTTTGACAATAGGTGTGAGTGGACAGTCTTTCTTTTTAAAAGAAAAGGGATCTATCAAAGTCTGATGTTCACAACACATGTTTGTGGAAGTGTATCATGCCAAGAACAAAGGAGATTTCTGAGGACCTCAGAAGAGTTGTTGATGCTCATTAGGCTGGAAAAGGTTACAAAACCATCTCTAAAGATTTTGGACTCCACCAATCAACAGTTAGACAGATTGTGTACAAATAGAGGAAATTCCAGACCACTATTTCCCTCCCCAGGAGTGTACTACCAAGATCATGCAAAGAGCAAGGTGTCTAATAGTTTGCAAGGTCACAATGGACCCAAGGTAACTTTTAAGCAACTGAAGACCTTTCTCACATTAACAAATTATAATGTTCATGAGAATACCATCAGGAGGACACTGAACAACAATGGTGTGCATAGCAGGATTGCAATGAGAAAGTTGCCGCAAAAATAACATTGCTGCCCATCTGCAATTTGCTAAAGATCACCTTGACAAGCCAGAAGGCTACTGAAACAATGTTTTGTGGACAGATGAGTCCAAAACAAAGCAGTCTGAATTAAATGAGAAGCGTTATGTTTGGAGAAAGGAGAACACTGCATTCCAGCGTAAAAACCTCATACCATCTGTAAAACACCACGATGGTGGCCTGTTTCAGCATATTGTGCTGCATCTGTCCAAGGGAGACTTCTCATTACTGAGGGGACAATTAATTAAATCTGAATTATACCAGAATATTCTAAAGGAAAATGTAATGACATCTGTCCATGAGCTGCATCTCAAGAGAATGAGGGTCATGCAGCAAGACAACAACTCAAAGCACTCAAGTCATTCGACCAAAGAATGGTTAAAAAAGTATAAATTTTAAGTTTTGGAATGGCCAAGTCAAAGTCATGACATTGTAGTCACATAATGCTGATTGAAATGATATGTGGCATGTCTATATTCTGTGTGACTGCAACTATATCTGCATATGAAATGCAACGTTGCAGTGTTTTCCTGGAAATCACTGTAGTGTAGAATTTCGTAAACAGATAAAGCCACAGTTGCACAAAGCATATAGGCATGCTCCATATCATTTTAATCGGCATTAGCTGATTGTGCATCCTAGTCACACAGTGATATGAACAAGATGCATTTTTTGGCAAAAAAAAACACCTGATGTTAGTAGAGCTGGCAGCTGACTCACACCAGGCATCTCCTTCTGCATGGCGTATTGAGGCAAGATGTATGAGGGCACATCTGTAAGTTTCCTCTGCCTTCCACCTTCAGATCAATGGACAGGGTGAATCAAGATCTGGAAACTTTTCTTCGTCTTTTTATCTTCTCTTCAGAAGATGACTGGAAGGAACTTGCACCTTGGGTAGAATTCTCCCGTAATAGTCTGTACCATTCCTCTTCTGGATCCACACCTTTTTCGCTGTCTACGGATTACATAGAAGGATAAATGAATTCCATCTTCTTCTTCCAGCTTATGATCCTACAGCTGGCTCTGCCATTTGGCAGTACACCAAATTTTGCAAAAAAGGTACACTCTTCTTTACTGAAGACTTCTAACTATGAGAAATTTGCTGACCGCAAATGACATGTAATTCCCAGTCTCAAGCAAGGAGATTGTGTTTGGCTCTCTAATTGCCACTTGAGACTTAAAGTGCACAACATGAAATGTACACCTCATTACTGTACATTGGTCCTTTGTTCATGGAACGTGTTATCAATCCAGTTGATTGCCAACTCAAACTTCCTCCATAGCTTTGAATTCCAAATTGATTCCATATTTCTCTGCTCAACCCATTGGTGCTGAATTGGTTTTATTCTTCACCCCTTAAATCTCCCAAAGTTCCAACTTGGACAGAAGAGTACGAAGTGGAGAAAATACTGGATTCACAGGTTCGGCATGGTAAACTTCAATACCTAATTGATTTCAGAGGGTATAGGCCCAAAAAATGGACATGGATTAATTCTGCTGATGTCTATGCTCTACATTTGATTCTTAACTACTGTATCATGCCGAATTTCCTTTGAAGCCTGAGAGGTCTCTAGAGTCCACTTTCAAAAGGGTGGGTACTGTCACGTTCTGGACTGTTCGTCTTTTTTACCTGCCTCATCACTGTCTCTCCAGCTTGTCCAGGAGGTCTGCAGCCTCTGTCAGTCCTAGACCTTTCTACATTGCAATGCCAAGTCTGTCTTTATGCAAGAATTCCCTCCAAAACCAGCATATGGGTGCTATCATATTGGATTCAGTCACCTGTTCATACTCAGACAGGCAGAATGCTGCTCCTGCTCAGCTGATTACAGCATCCAATTGGAAGACAGCCAGCCCTATAAAAGGACTTCTTGGGGCACCAACCAGTTGCCACGGCATCATTGATCTTTCAGAAGCCAACCTTGTCTCTTTCGGTCTTCAAACTACTAAGTTGTTCTGCAGGTCAGTCATCCTTTTCAAGTCCACCTCAGTCATCCTGCTCTAGTTTGGTTTAGTCATCTGGTTCCAGTCTAGCTCAGTCATCCAGTTCTGTTCCAGTTTCATCACCTAGTTCCAATCTGACTCAGTATTCCAGTTCCAGTCTGACATCTGGTTCCAGTCCACCTTTGTATCCTGTATCTAGTCCAGTCCAGCAATCTGGTCCCAGTCTTCACCAGCAAGTCGGTCCTAGTCCACTACTCAACATTGCCAGTTCTAGTCTGGCTTCCAGTACAGACAGTTCTGCCCCGGAATCTAGCATTGCCAGTTTCAGCCTGGCGGTCCCAGTCTGGCATCTAGAATTGACAGTTCCAGCCTGGCTTCCAGCACAACCAGTCCCAGCCTGATACCTAGCATTGCAAGTCCCAAATTGGTTCCCAGCCCTGCATCTAGCATTGAAGTATCAGCCCAGTATCTAGCTCTGCAAATTTCAGCATGGTTTACAGTTTAGCTGGTCCCAGCCTGGTGTCCTGCATTTAAGGTTCTTGACCTTCCCACCAGATCTAGTCTGGGGACCTGCCAGTTAGAGTCAGTCCCATTAGTTTGAACTGTCTACACTCAGTCTCACTTGCCTTCTGTGCCACTTACATTCAGTGCTCTCCCATATATACAGATATTCATCCTCACTCAAGTTATCACACTCCATGTGTAGGAACTTCATCAAGTCATCTAGATTTCTACACGAAGCCTCCAATGCAGTTCCTGGCACCCAACCCTGCCAAGGTAGAAACAAATACTCAGGCATGAAAGAAATTGGCATCCCTGGATCCATATAAAACATTGGTTGGAGAATAGAATGGATAATGAAAAAAGGTAAAATAATGAAAGATGAGTTCCCTCTCATTAATTCATAAATGCCTAACAATTCTAAACAAGATATATGCACTACAAATACTTCCTTGCAAGTTTCCTCATAAGTAGCTTAAACATTAGATCAGGTGCAATATTACATCGTCGCTTCAGCTCTTTCGCTGCAGTTTCTTCCAGCAGAGTTGAAATAATAGTTCATTGTTGCTAAATTTAATTAGGACCAGCAGAACCTTCTGTCTCATGTATTTCACTTGTACTTTGCAGAACATTTATATCTGGGATAGCTCTGTTTTATGTTTAACTACATTGCTCCTTTGAAAACATAGATAAAAGCAGAATCCACTTAAGTTATGTAACTGTACAAAAATAGATTTGGTTTTAGTGAACATAAAGATTTATTGATTGTCATTGTTAATATTTGCCTCTCTATCCTGGTACAATGTGAACCCCAGCCAGCACTTCTGTCTTCAGAGACAAAAATAAAGCAGTTTTAAGAAGGAATCAATAAAACCCAAAAAGAAAAAGCATAGTTCTCTAAAAAGGCATGCATGTGGTTGTTTTTTTTTTCTTTCTTTTTTTCTTTTTTTCCCAAGTAAGAACAAGATTAGGAAGATTAAAGGAAATCCACCAGTAGAAGTTCATAGTTATGTTTATTCACATCTAAGATTGTAAAGTAGATTTTCCAAAATCAGTATCTCACTTTCTGTGTTGCTCCCAGGTGGTCTATACTTTCTTACATGGTCCAATATCTGCTGTGATGTAATGCCATTAAGGATCCTATTGCGTCTTAGTATTGTGTGCCAGCATGTACATGTAGGAGATAACAAAGGTCTTTATTTATACCCAAAGGATTTGAACTTAACAGTCTGCATCGCTACAGTCACATATCGGGGTCTTAGCCTCACTTATCGTGTCTGGAGGTGCCATCTTACAACTGTCCATGTTTCTCCAAGCAGTCCGTGGCATTCCTGAACACTGTATCGCCATTTGTAAACAAACAGTCCAGCTGCATGGGCGTGGCAACATTAGATTCTGTCAGGTTTTTCTCCCAGTCCAGCTGGGTTTCAGAAATTATTGAGGGCATCCTATCTAAACCAGCTCAGGAGTAGAGCTCACTTCCTTCTCATGAGAATAGTTCCCTAGCTCCATACTTCAGTTGCTTCCAGCCCTGTTCCTGTGTTTCTCAGCAAGTGCTCTGTATACACTAAGCACCTGTTTCTCAGCAAGACCTTTGCATTCTTTAAAGTGGCTGTTTCTCAGCAAGTACTTCACTTATACCTACTGTCTGTTCCCTTGCAAAAGCGACAAGCTACTGGTCCCTATGTTAGCATAGTATAGGCAATGAGTGACAGGTCTGGCTCTGGGTGTCTGGTAGCCGGAGCTAGAGCAGAGTCTTCCTTTTCCAGTTTTGTCTGCAGTATCATCGTGTAGGTTCCAGGTCTGTGTGCCTGTTGCCAACTTGCAGATCTTAGTTGCTCATTCAGTGCAGCAGTTCTGATTTCTTTATTCCAGTTTTGGCTTATTTCGGTTTTCCGTTTCCACTGTCTGTATCTCTGAGTTGCCAGTAGTAGGTTCTAGCTCAGAGTTCCTGGATTTAGGTTCCAGGGTTGAGCTCTTCACGATCAGTTCCAGATTCCTATAAGCTACACATTAAAATCAACCTACAGTAATTAAAAACTGATACTTTGAATAAGTTCCCTCAGAGCCATATTAACAGAGCTTTTTCCCAGTGTTATGTTTGTAATGCTGATTGCGGAGATGTACTGTGGGTTACAAGCGCTAGCTTTTACCATATTTCCATACCTTCCCTCTAGTAGTTCCAATAGGCAGAAGATTCTTTACCCTGCTGGTTTTCTGTAACTGGGGTATGCTCGCCTGGCCAGGGGTTTGCCTGTTGATGACTTCACTTAACCTCTGCCTCAGCGCTGCAGGTCTCCGGTTCTCTTTTCAATCGCCAGCGCATTTCATACTATACAAGGTACATTTTCAAGGATGGATTGGTTGGCCAATCAAAGAGTTATTTATACTTACAAAGTTTTATTTTTATTTATTTTTTACTAAAAACTGAGGGCCTGATTCACTACCATTTGCAAATGTGAGATTGCACGTAGTGAGTGAATATTGGCAGACTGCGAATGCACTGCAAATGCATTGCGCGAGCACGAAGGGCAAACTACGATCACCTTGCATATGCAGCCTAATTTTAAGGAGTACACATTTCAATTAACAGGAAGTGACCGTTTATGGGTTGTAAAATGGCATTTGTGGGGAGTGGTTGGGAAATGCAGACCTGTCATGGCTGTTCTTAGGGCATGTATCTAATATCATCTGCGAATACTGCGTTCAAAAACATGGCGCCTGGTTCGACCGCATTCTCATTGATTTCAGTATGCTGGGGTCAGCAGAAAATGTTGATGGTGTCCTTTTTTGCATCTGCATTGTGAATCTGCTAATACCTACACAGATTTGCGTAATTTTAGCAATAGCAGATTTGTGAACATCGCTATCTCAGCCTCAATAGCGATCAACAATGAATCAGGGCCTTAGTTCCTAGTTCCTCATAGGAAAAAGCAAAACCACAGAGTAGGTCATGTTCATTCACATATAATGCAATAAAATATTTAGAAATTTTTATAATGGATTTTTGGTTTTTTTTTAGTACCTTTTTGTGTTGTAATAATTATGTTAAAAATGCATTTCGTTCAATGTTTATATTTAAGCCATGTGGTTTTAGGGTTTTTTAAGTATATATTTTTTTTGTCTCTGATTTTTTAATGTAGTTATTACCATACATCCTCCTCTCCGGTGTGGTGTTACTTTTGAATCCCAATGAACTGCAATCCATCTCTGTTATTTATTTCTGCAAAATGTTGGGAAAAGCTGTGAGTCTGTCATCCTTTTAGAATATTATAGATATGCTCTATGATTCTTGTTCTTATTTTTCTTTTTGTCTGTCCAATATACTGTAGTCTGCATGAACATTGTAGAAGGTATATAGCTCCATAGGCACCAATTCCGTGGGTGCTCCCGGGCCCAAGCACCCACAGAAAATGATAAGCACCAACGAAACCAGCCGCTGCCCCAGTAAAGTTTGGTAGGGAAGGTGCGGGGGTGTAGTACGGTATGCCGGCGGCCGGGCTCCTGGCGACCAGCATACCGGCGCCGGGAGCCCGACCGCCGGCATACCGACAGTGTGGCGAGCGCAAATGAGCCCCTTGCGGGCTCACTGCACTCGCCACGCTGCGGGCACGGTGGCGCGCTAGGCGCGCCACGCAATTTTATTCTCCCTCCAGGGGGGTCGTGGACCCCCACGAGGGAGAATATATGTCGGTATGCCGGTGTCGGGATTCCAGCGCCGGTATACTGTGCGCCGGGATCCCGACATTCGGCATACAGAAGACCGCCCAAGGTGTGGGCATCAGTAAGCATACCGCTAGCCCCCGCAGCGGATTGAGACATGCTGGGGGCTATGGAAGCACTTCCGTCCAAAGCAGTGTAAAAAAAAAAAAAGGCTGCCGCCAAGGAGGGGACAGATGCTAGAAGTCACATTTGACCTCTAGCGACTGTCTCCTCTGGGATGGGCAGTTTAAGAGGGTTTTATTTACAATGCTATGGACGGAAGCGCTTCCGCAGCCCCCAGCATGTCTCAATCCACTGCAGGGGCTGCGGGGGCTAGTGGTATACTTACTGATGCCCGCACCCACCCTCCCAAACTTTACTGGAGCAGTGGCCAGGAGACCCCTGGCAACGCACATGAAACCTGTGGCAATGCGCAGGAGACCCCTGGCAATGCACATGAAACTCCTGGCAACACGTAGAAGGCACCTGGCAATTCGCAGGAGACCTATGCGAGCATGGAACCCAGAGCATGAAACTCCTAACAACATGCATGAAATCCTTGGCAATGAGCATGAGACCCCTGTCAACAGGCAGGTAGTTTAAAAGTAGTTAGAAGCCTTACTGTGTGCATAATTTGTAAGTGGCATTATTGTGTGTTGAGCATAAAATGGTGCCAGGGCCATAACTGTGTGTGGCATATTATGTAATTGGTGTTACGGTGTGGCATAATGCATAATGGATGTTATGGTGTGTATCCTAGTGTATCATAACATGTAATAGACATTATGGTGTGTGGCATAATGCATAATAGTCATTACGGTGTGTGGCATATTGCGTAATGGGCATTAATGGTGTGTTGCATAATGTGTAATGGGCATTACTGTGTGTGGCATAATGTCTAATGGGCATTAGTCACTACTGCGGCCACCCGTTCATTCCCGCTGCCGCCTCCTGCCGAGCACCCACCACCTGAAACATAAATCGGCACCTCTGTATAGCTCCCTCCATATTACAGCTTAATTTTTTCTCTTATTTTTTTTTTTTTCGTGTGCTTTGATTCAAACTCTTTGAAGGGTTTTGTTTTTCTTTCCTTATTATTTTTACAACTTTTGCAGTTTAAGCAGTAGTGGTATCTTATATTCACATTTTTGTTGTTGTTGGGATGTACAGTACCTTGTTAGTTCTTTTTTTTATTATTATTTGCTCCCCTTTATGTACATTTAGGTTTTGGAGGAAGGATTTTTTTGAGATCCTCACCTAATTGGAATATGTGCCACGCTTCTTAAATATCTCTTTTAACTGAAATTCCTCATTCTTTATGTTAAGTAGTTTGTATTGGATGAGGGCCATTATGTTCATATTAGTTACTTGGCCAATTTGATCTTGTACAGTAGGCTATTTTACCCCTTTTCTATTAATTTTTGTTTTAATTCTTTACTTTTTGTTTATGTGTCTTTGTCTGTGCAGTTTTTTTTGGGTTTTTTTAGCCTCCTTATTTACACCTTATTACACCTGGTATGTTTGTATCCATTTCATGATAGTTACTATTTGTTCTAAGAATATTATTTCCATACACTTATTTTTATGTACGTCTTTATGTTGATGCTGACAAAAATATCTAGATTCAGAAATGTTACTTTATCTGTGCTTGTGGTGGTGGTGGTGGTGGTGGTAAACTCTAGACCAACTGTGTTCGTATTTATATTTAATGAATTCTTGGGGATCTTCTTGTGAAATGTTCCATATGAAGAGCACATCATCTATATAGCCATGCCAACATATAAGATTTTCTCAGAATTTAATGTTCTCTATCAGGAGCCATTAGGAGGTATATTTACTTGTGGATTAATAGAAGTGGATATGTTGCCCATAGCAACCAATTAGATTATAGCTATTATCTTCTAGAAGGTGCTATATAAATTATAAATATAATTTGATTGGTTCCTATGGGCAACATCTCCATGTCTATAAACCTGCTCTTTAGTAAATCTACCCCTAAGTGTGCCTCAGCCCATCCTGCCTGTCACACAGGGTCATCTCATGTGATACATTCCAGAATTACAAAAATACAAAACCATTGACTAGTGCCACATCCCATCTAGCCTGTCATGCAGAAAGACCTAGTGTACTACATCCCATCTAGCCTATCATCCAGAAAGACCTAGTGTACCACATCCCATCTAGCCTGTCATCCAGAAAGACCTAGTGTACCACATCCCATCTAACCTGTCATCCAGAAAGACCTAGTGTACCACATCCCAACTAGCCTGTCATCCAGAAAGACCAAGTGTACCACATCCCATCTAACCTGTCATCCAGAAAGACCTAGTGTACCACATCCCAACTAGCCTGTCATCCAGAAAGATCTAGTGTACCACATCCCATCTAACCTGTCATCCAGAAAGACCTAGTGTACCACATCCCAACTAGCCTGTCATCCAGAAAGACCTAGTGTACCACATCCCATATAACCTGTCATCCAGAAAGACCTAGTGTACCACATCCCATATAACCTGTCATCCAGAAAGACCTTGTGTACCACATCCCATCTAGCCTGTCATCCAGAAAGACCTAGTGTACCACATCCCATCTAGCCAGTCATCCAGAAAGACCTAGTGTACCACATCCCATCTAGCCTGTCATCCAGAAGGACCTAGAGGACCACATCCCATCTAGCCTGTCATCCAAAATCATCTGATGTGCCACACCCCTATCTGAAATACAGAGAGACATACAGTAGTGTGCCCCACCATTCTGTATGCCACCTTTCATCCAGAGCCCTTTTGTGTGCCATTCAAAACTTGCCTGTCATTCTTAGTCAGTCTAATGAGCCACAACCAATCCTACCTGTCAATCAGAACCACCTAGTGTGCCACATCCCAACCCACCTGTCATTCTCATGTACCTAATTTGCCAAATCCAAACCCATCTTTTATCCAGAGTAATTCAGATTATCATGTCATATCCTGCTTGTCAACCAGAACCATCAAGTATGCAGATCTCATCCCGCCTCTCATACAGAGCCACACAAAGTGATAAAGGGCACCCACTTGGTTGGTATGACATTCCAAAAGTTTTTGTTCCTTTTAACAGCTTTTATCATTTTGTGGTGTTGTTCACAATTAGCCCGTAGTTGAGTTTTATAGCCTATTTGTACTTTTGTGCTTGAAAATCAGAATCATATTGAATAGCTGTCTGTCTGTGACATTTGTCTTACTAATAAAAGGGGAACAATAACATAATGCACATCTCTGAAAGGGTTAAGGAACTTGTGTGTACAATGGCCGTTTTCTCACAGTTAGTACTGCAGTGTTCTAAACAAAACTGTTTCACTTGACCTTTAGTTTGCTAGAAAACAACAGGAGATTGAAAAGTAAAAAACTCACAAAGGAAAAACAAATACTTTTCTGGTATAGAATTTGCTAGAACTGCCTGCTAACATCATATAATATGTCTGAATAAAAAAAGGATTAAAAACTAAACTCTTATTCATCTAAAAGCAGAAAAATGTGGTAGACACTTAGCCAGCTGAGTTACGATATTTTCTTCATTTAGTTCAGATAGGTATGTGGCGCATCGGCGCCTGGTCTGGTTACTTTAACTTAAAAGTGGTATCTGAGAGGGTGAATTTTTCAGTTGGCAAGGAATACTTGAAGCACCGCAATGTTCTGCAAATCCGTAGAGAGGCTAGCCAACAAACACAGTACAGAAAAAAGCATATTTCTGATTTCTGTTATTTTAATATGCTGTAGGCAGTGCACACTTATTAGCAGATACAGTATATTGGATATAATTTGCTTGCATTATGGTCTATAGCTGAAAGTGTATTGCACTTGCATGTAAAAGTCATAGAAATATAGAATTTGGTGGCAGATAAGAACCACTTGGCCTATCTAGTCTGTCCCTTTTTTAACCATAACTAACCATAAAACCTACTTGATCCTTAGTTCTTAGTAAATATAGCCTCATGTTTATCCCAAGCATGTTTAAATTGCTCCACTTCATTAGCTGCTACCACCTCTGACGGGAGGCTATTCTTCTTATCCACTATTCTTTCTGTGAAGTCGTTTTTCTAAAATTTCCTCTGAACCTACATTCCTCCAGTTTTAGCAGGAGGCATTCAATTTGCTGGTTGTCACGAGACCGACACCGGAATCCTGACACCTGCTGAATTCCAGCGGGCCCCACTCAGGTGGAGGTCCACGCCACCACCCGTGGAGGAATATAACCCTGTGGTGACCGAAGGTCGCTACTGGGCCTGAAGCGTGGCAAGTGCAGTGAGCCCGCGGGGAAACACGCTGCGCTCACCGCTGGTATTCCAGCTTTCGCGATCCCGGCGATGGTCTCCTGACCGATGGGATCCCGACAGCCGGGATAATTTACTTCAGCATGTGTCCTAGTGTTCTAATATTTCTCTTTCTTTGAATATTGTTTCCCTTCTGTACCTTAATAAAAATCCTTGATCTATTTGAAAATTCCCACATTTCCCTTCTCTGCTTCAAACTACATTTTAATATGTTTTAGTATTTCCGGGTAAGTTTTGTGATATAGGCCATGCACCATTTTAGTTTCCCTACTTTTTACAGTCTTTGTACAATCTCTAATGTACTGTATTTATATCCCTGTGGAGGTATTGAATCCCGAAGTGAACACAGTATTCTACCAATGGACAGTATTCAGTATGATATCCCAATCGTTGGGATCCCGGCGGTCAGGAGACCGATGCCAGGATCCTGACAGCCGGAATACTGGTGGCAAGCGCAGCATGTCCGCTCGTGGACTAGCTGTGCTCACCATGCTTCACCGTGCTTCGGGTTATATACCCCTACAGGTGGTGGCGTGGTTTTCAGCCAGGAGTCAGGATTCCGGCCGCCGGTATTTCACAGGGTATTGGAATCCCGACAGCCGGCAAACTGAATGCCTACACAGTGGTACCCGAATGCCTACCCAGTGGTATCCCGACAGCCGGAAAACTGAATGCCACCTGAATGCCTACCCATATACTGTGGCATGATAAATGAGATGACATTTTCCAGAATATATTTCAGATGAGTACCAATCATTCCAGAGAGCTTGAGAAATTTGTGCAGAGGTTATGCCCCAGCTAAGATTCATAAAATACAGTATGATTCAAGTCTAGGTTTTGCAGTTGGAACTGCAGTAAGATTGGGACCTTAATACTTAAATCTTTAAGGGTTGCCCCATGAGCCAAAAACTATGGACAGACATTATTGACTTAATTAACATGGTCACTCAAACCAGGCTCCCCTTTCCCTGAATTAGCCCTTTTTCACCACTGTCCCCACAGCTTCAATTACATAATAGATAAAACACACTGGAAAAAATATGGAATGTGGAAAGACAAGTGGTACAAGTTCAACAACGCAGGACATGAAAATGTGTGTAGATGGTGCCATTAAACTTTGGATGATCATTGTGAATATCTGAGGTATTGATACAATGTGAATTTGTTGAGATATTGTTACTTTTTTAGGTGGAACCATGGGTCGTACACGTGATGTGGCTGAGTGGCAAAAGGGAGCCATTGTTTTTGGCCGAGAGCATGGCCATAGCCATGGCGGCATTTGCTGGTGTGCCCTCGAAGACAGTGAGTAGTATCCATCTGCAGTGGAAGAAGCATGGAAACTGGGGCCCACACACTGAACCCATATTTTATTACTTTCCTTTCTGGAGTCCCACATCAGAGCTAAAGCTGCAATAAAAAATTCACATGCAAAATAGCCGCCGCACATGCACAGTAGGAAATGAGTCCCTAAAACATGGTGGGCGAGGAGAGGGCCCACCTGGAGACTGCAACTGGGCCCCCTCCACTGATAAGATGCCCCTGACTTTGGGGGACATGCAGCTATAGCACTTGGTAATGAGGCGAAGCAGGAAGCCACACCAACAGGATGTGTGCATGCACAAGATATCGCAACTATCGCGATATCTCACGTGTGCAGCCTGGAGCTGGCACCCGCAACACCTGCAGCTATCAAAATCAATAGCTGAAAGTTTCTGACATTGCTGTGCATGTAGCAGCGCTTATAATGACAGGGGCACATAGCATCCCTGCCACCTTGCACAAACCGCACCTGTCATACATGGGGAAGATGCGGTATCATCGCACATAAAGAACTTCTCCCCCATATAGATGATTGATACATCTACCCCTCTGTTTGAAAAATGACAGTTAGGAACTAGTTGGTTGGTACTTTATCATGGGCATTATGCCAACATTGATAATTTTGCCATGGAAGTTATGTCAACATGTGACATGTTGACATGCACAATTTTTACATGGTCATAATGTCAACGTTGTGCATGTCAGTAATTGGCATGTCGGCAAAGTGCTTTACAACATATGATCCCTAACAGTAGCCTAACCCTAACTCAAACACTGTCATGTATTGTCAACATCGTGACTGTCAACAATCACAATGTTCACTTAGTGACCATATCAACCTTATGTCCATGATAACATTGTGAATGTCAACATTTTCACTGTCCACATTATGAATGCCGACATAATGACTATATACAGTACCCCTCAGGAACATGCCTTGTCCCTCCTCCCCATCCTCCGGTGCTTATTTTTAATCCCCATTATCCTTTATCCTGTCTTGTTTTAGTAGACATTTATATACCGTACACATACCTGATTGCCTTGATGGTTTTTGATTCCAGCCCTATAGTTTTAATGATCAGCATTCTGCACCTTAAAGTTGTACCCATAGGCTCAGAAATGTGCGCGCAATATAAAAATAAAAAAGACAGTCCTTACCGTATGTCTGCTCACCCTGATGATAACTGTAAACTGCAAATGATGCCTAATGGAGCGCACCTTTAGCTGTAGAACTAAAACGTGACATCCATAGATTTACACTGCATAAGAGCCGGTGATGCTTCTGATTCTCATCACACATTCAGTAGGTGCAGGTACGGATTTAGGGGTGAGGGCGCCCCTAGGCACAACAGCACCCCCCCCACACACACACACACACACACACCAAAATAAACATTATTATTTTAATTTAATAGCCAATTTAATAGCATAATAAATAAATCCCCTATCTATGAATGTTTTTTATTTTGTGTACATATTTACTAAGTAGGACAGCTTACAGGTGCAGTATGTGTATGTCCTAACTGGTTACACTCCATTGGAGATGGAATATGGAACAGTACTGTGGAAATATTTACCGGTTACTGGTACCTTTCAGTCTGACAGTACCAACATAAGCATCCAAGTGCCGCCCCCCCCCCCCACCTCCCAACAGGTGCTGCCCTTAGGCACATGCCTCACGCAGTGGTGCAAGTAGAAATATTTTCTTAGTGGTACTGAGTTACGAAAAATGGGGCGTGGTCATGTGTTGTGAAGGGGCGTGGCCGCATGCTACTAGTGGGAGTGGCTACATGATACTAGCGGCATGGCCACACGACACAGCCCCATTTTTTGGAATCTGGAGGCAAGGCTAAAAATATATAGTAATGCCTCCAGTATAATTGAAATATATAGTTATCCCTCCAGTATAATAGAAATATATAGTAATGCCCCAATTTAATAACAATATATAGTCATTCTTCCATTATAACAGGAAAATACAGCCACTGTTGCACTCCGAGTAACCCTGACAAAGTGGGAGGAGCCGTCATGCTGCCAAGCACAGTGGTCTTGTTGCTTTGTGGCACATTATAATTGTGGTAATGGCAAAGTGTGTGGCAGGTGGTACTAAATACCCGCTGCCAAATTCTTAAGGGTACTCCGTACCCGAGCGTACCCGCATACTTGCACACCGCTGGCCTCATGTGCCTAATGGGAAATTCACCACTGACTATGTGAACTTTTACATACCTCCCAACTTTCAAGGCGGAGGAAGTGAGACTCTGGGGCGGCGCAGCTGCACCCGCCTGGGAAAAGGGAGTGTGGCCCAAATAAAGGGGCATGACTTTGTGGTAATGCCCCTATGTTTCATCACTTTTGGGGCATGGCCAGCGCTCTTTGAGCTGCTAGACATGCCCCCAGCCCCTCTTGTTTCTGTGAATAGATGCTGTGCGCTTTCAAGCAGAGCAGAAAATGACAGGTGCCTCCCATCTGCCTCCCCCCACCGTGGGACACTGCGGCCAGCGGGTGGGACAGCGGGACAGTCCCAAAAAAACTGGACTGTCCTGCGAAAATAGGGACAGTTCGGAGATATGCTTTTATGTTGTGTAGTGGTCTTTGGAGGGTAGTGGATAGGCATGAACCTAGATGAGCACTGGGGAGACCATGCGGACACAGCACTGGAAAACCAAGGTGTTTTGTGCTGCACAGCAGCTTCGCTTTGTAAAGACCTTCCAATAAATTCTATATAACCGCTATTTATATAAGAATAGATACAGGGTAAGTTTATACAGCAGAGTTTTTCCTTCTAATGTTCTGCATGTTGTCAAATGTAAAAGTTGAGAAGCAATGCAGTAAATGATTTCTCAGTTGGAACAAATCAGCTCAGAAGGGCCTTTCCTGTAAGGATGTTTTACTGCGGTAAGAAGTACAGGTGGAACCTTATCCTCTTAGTGTTTGCTAGGAGGCTGAAGTGCTGGGGTGGCGCCTGTGCAATTTGATTTTGTGTAAAAATACACACCAAATCTGATTTCTACTACATTAAGGCATTCTTCAGTAAAATACACAAAGGAGAGAGAGAAGGAATGTGAAGATTCAGCAGGCTTGCTTTCTTTCATACAGGGCATTTAGCAATAAGGAAGGAATAGAGAAAGAAAAAAACATTTCATTTGAGTGAAATGAAGATGATTTAATATTAAGTTGAAGTAAAGGCTGGAAGCTGAAGCATAAATGGATGAGTGCGCTTTCTTACGAGAAATCATTGCAATTTGAAACCCAAAATATTATGCTTGTCATTTTGAAGAGGAAAAATAGAATTAAAAATAAACTGAAAATACTCTCGGGAATTTTAAATAATGAAACTCTATTTCACTCATTTTAACAGTTTATTACATATGGTTGATGTAAATAAATATTAACCTAATTAAATAACCATGGTACCCAGCAATAACAGCAGCCAAGGGTATTACAGATATCACTTACTGGGCAGTGATGTCCCCACTTACAACTGAGGACCAATTTGCGATTAAGCCGTAATGGTTATGAATGCTAACAGTAAAAAAAAAAATAGTCTTTAAGAGCCTGATGTAGTTCATACTCCTTCTGACTTGTAAAATGTCATACAGAAATGTTCCAAGATCCATGATTATTAAAATGTAAGTTCCATTATAGAAAGAAATCTTTATATATCATGTGCAAAAACAGAATTGCCATTATATAACAATAATGAACTAATATCCTTAAGATAGACCCTTACCAATGGATTAAAGTCATAGGGAAATTATAAACTATCTGATTCAGACACCATCGCTCACGGCCTAAACTGCGTTTATACACAATTCAGGAAACCGTTACATGGCAAAAGCAGGTTCAGAGACCAGAGTCTTCTAGGGCATTTGTTTCTCAACTATAATTGAACACAAACAGGGTTGCTGAGATATGCTGTGGACCCAGGTACCAGAGGAGGAGGCGTGGCCAGACATAGAGGTAGTATGACCATACCCACGCATTACATTTTGACTTAAAATGCCATGCTTTGCGGTGGCACGCGCCTAGTAGGGAGACATTCCACTTTCTCCATGGCTGGTCTGGGTTCCCTCTGGGTGCCCAGACGAGCCCCAACCTGAGTAATTAATACCCTTAGCCCCACCCCCTCATGGGGCCACTGAACACAAACTCTAATCAGAGAAACAGTAATACAACAGGATCAAAAAAGAAACTTGGGAAAATAATCAACTTCCTCTTTGAGGCTTGTCCGTTTGCATAGAATATCTGGCCCACTCTGGTACCAGCCATGATACAGTATTTCAGAACCAAATAGGCAATAAAACATTACAATCTTTGCAGTACAATGCAAACTTTTACTGGGTCTAAACTATCTGAAAACAAATACTGGGTAAAGAAAGATGGTAGATGGGAAAGGGGGTTGGTACAAATAGAAAAACAAACAATATGTTATTTGAATTAAATGCTAAATACAGTAAATAATGGATTATCATATGTTCTCTCTCTAATTACATGTCATAATTTATTTTTCACTAACCAATATGTTTTTTTCCACTCATCATTCAGCCACAGGACTGCACCCATCGCCGCCTCAACACAACAAACAGGTAAGTATAATGTGTTGTCCAGGCTAACTTGGTGGAGGATTGGTGCTCACATCTCCTTACTTACAAAGCACATAGATGAACCAAAGAACCTGCATTCTCTAGTCTCTTTTCACAGCATTCAAATAGAAGATAACAAACATTACTGTTGCATGATAGTGGGGGTCATGTATTCATATTCTATAATATCCCCAATACACATAGAAAAACACGTGAATTATGTACATTGCAAATATCTAATTGCAGCAAAAACAAAGTGCAGTAAGATTGCACAAAAAGCAGCATAGACAGAAGTGTGAAAAAACAAACTTTTTTAAGAGCAGTGGAAATACGTAGTAAATCACATAATCACATAGATTAGCGTCAGCCCCATGGTAAATTCAAGGGCCTTAATTACACAACCAACTGTGCACAGTTTACATAACACATAAATACAAGAATTAAACATAGTCCCCTCTCTATTTTCCCAGACCATACTCTTCACTTACATGAAAGAAGGACATTCGAATTGCAACTAAATTATGCAGTGAGAAGGCTAACTTGCATTAGTGTGAGGTGGGTCCTATTTATAACAATACTGCTTCCATATACTGTAGGTTAAGTATTTCTTATATCAAACACTAGAATTTAAACTTTAAGCCGATAAATTTGCCCTAGGACTCCACTAGTAAATCCACTTGTACAAGTAATTACTGTGAGCTGATTGGCCAATCTGATTTACAGACAATCAGTTAAATGTTAACTGGAGGCCATGTCAGATACACTGAGAGACAGGAATTGAGATGCATTGTAATGATTTACTTAAGGGAGTAGTGACCAATGAAGATAAATAAAGACTGTCGTCATCTAACAATGAACGCCAGAAAAATAAAGTAGTAGTCTGAGTGTCTCGCATCACCCCAGCACAAACCATGGACTTTTCCAAATACACTGTATGGTCCTTTCTTAACTAAGGGGTAAGAACTGTTCTTTATTGTTTCCTATCATTACTAAATTTACTGATAGTCATGAAAAAGTAATAAAGCATTGTAATATCATAATACAGTAAGTGGTAAAAGGGGAGGCATTCATTTTGCCAGCTGTCGGGATCCCGGCTGTCAGGATACCGATGCCGGAATCCCGACACCTGGTCAAATACCGGCGGCCGGAATCCCTGCTCGGGTGGTGGTCCACACCATCACCTAAAGGGGAATATAACCCTGTGGAGACCAAAGGTTGCCACCGGGTTCAAAGCGTGGCGAGCGCAGCGAGCCCGCATGGGACATGTTGCACTTGCCTCCAGTATTCCGGCTGTCAGGATCCAGGCGTCGGTCTCCTGACCACCGGGATCCCAACAGACGGCATATACTGAATCCGGTAAAAGAATGATATGCTTCTTATAAAGGAAATATAAATTGACCATATAATATATAAAATATATATATAGAATCAAATCAGGCGCTCTATAGCAATTATTAACCACAAATATACTGTAGTTTAAAATGTAATAGCTGCTCCCATAAGGTACTCTGATATACCAACTTAAACACTAGAAACTATAATAATATAGAGGCAGTGCACATATACATATAAAATACACAATTTATTTTTAATGTAATAAAAGTAACAGTACTGGAACAGTATCCAAACTGCACTGTAAAAAAACTGTATTATTACCACATTTGGAACATATATTGATTATGTATCAAAGATCATTCATGATCCATTGATTTTAGTGAAAGAGGTGGTATAGTCGGTGCATAGTAACTACTGATATGAAAGTTACACTTTACCATCAACTAAGAAGTGCTTTGAAGGACAAGACCACATAAAGTTTATATGGTCTGCACAGAAAACACTTTATAGTGCTGCTTTACAGATGCTTTGGTTTGGAGACAGTGGAGGTTGTTATGATCCTCCTGGAGCACACGTTATGCTATGACCCCCCGCCGCCTGATGTTAGCTCACCACCAGGTTGTTAATGTCCTGCAGTGTCTGATATACTGTAGCTGGACGGCACGTGATGGTGGGAGTGGCGGAAATGCAGTGTGAGTCCTAGGGAGGGAGGATGCGGCTCAGAGTTGATTCACCAGTGTGGGTGGTCTGTGGTATTCAAGTCTCCGGTAGTAGCACCTCCGATATTAAGGGGTCTATTCATGAAGCAGTGAAAGGTGTGGAGAAGTGAGCCTGTGGAGAAGTTGCCCATGACAAATAATCAGCTGCTCTGTGCAGTTGTATAGTATACAAATTATAAATGTTACTTCAATGCCGATTGGTTGTCATGGGCAACTTCTCCACTGGCTCACTTCTCCACACTTTTCACCGCTTCATGAATAGACCCCATAATCACAGTGAAGCGGTCAGGATTCCCTTGACGCGTTTCTCCGTCATACAAAACTGACGGTTTCTTCAGAAGGTATATACTGTTCCAGTACAGTTGTTTTTATTACATTAAAAATAAATTGTGTATTTTATATGTATATGTGCGCTCCCTCTATATTATTATAGTTTCTAGTTCTTATAAAGGAAACAGAATGTCTACCATGCTTACTACTTACATTGCAGAGAAGTTTCTTCAAACAGCTGTTCAATATTGTAGGAGTGTTCCATTTTTGAAGGTAGTTGTGTGCAACCATTATCCATAGTGGAAACTGGTTGAGCTGTTATAATGCTTTTTCTCGAAGATTCCATCCAACGTCTGAGTTCCGCTAGTAACACTGCTTGTATTGCTTCTGTTACCTATGAGGCATTATGGACATGACTTCTTGAGCATAGGCAAATAACAGTACCAAAAATAATACATTTAATACATATAACTCATATTGACTAAACAAACTAGAATTTGACTAAAGGCCCATACACACTGGGCGATTTTGAGCTGAAAGCAGCTCACGTTTAGTGTGTTGAGCTGCTTTCAGCTCAAAGCTGCCCAGTGTGTATGAGCAAGCGATGAACGCTGATGCGCGCTCCCGCATTATCGCTAGCTGCCGCTGTTCATCTACTGGTATTACCAGTAGATGAACGGCGGGGGGGAGCGGCTTTCCATAGAGTCCTGCTATGGAAAGCCGCTCACCCCCGCTGACATCGCTGGGCAGGGGGAAAAAGCGCTCAGTGTGTATGCACTGAGCGCTTTTGAGCCCAGCGATGTCAGCGATCATCACTGTGCATACACACTGGGCAAAAACGCCCAGTGTGCAGTGGCGGAACTACCAGTGGTGCAACCAGTGCATTGCACTGTGGCCCGCTGGGGTGAAGGGGCCCACAGCCACCTGCATTGCAATGAGTCACATTGACTCATTGTATGCCGTGGCCAGCGCTGCACCCCCGCCGTCAGTGTCCACACTCACACCTCACTCAGGTCCCGGCTGGAGCAGGAGGAGGGTCCGGTCCACTCTTCTCTGTCATCCTCTCCCCGCGTGTCTCCTCCCCCAAGTCTTAGCTGCCTGCGTTACTGGAAGGGTTGATGCTAGATTCAAGTTGGCAAAGGGACCTTTTCTGTCAGGGGGAGGAGCCATGACTTACTGGAAGGCCCAGCTCTCCCCTCGGCTCCTCCCCCCAGCTCTTCTAGTGTGACTTATGATGGGGCACAGAGTCTCCTCCTCCCCTCTGGACTATGTGCAACTCCACAGGATCTGCAGGCAGCTAAGGGGCTGGGGCACATGATGAGCTACATACCCCGTCATCCCACCTCCTCTCCCCCAACCCTCTCTCACATGAGGAGCTGTTTGCTCTGCACTGGAAGTGGGAGCTGTGTGTGCAGGCACTGCACCGGAGCAGCAAACTGCATCCAGAAGGCCTGGTTTATGTTCAGAAAACAACTGGTGAGTTGTGAAGGGAGTGGGATGTCTGGATTTTCTAAAGTATGGGGGGGAGGGGGGGTTGTTGTAGTGTATGGAAGAGAGTGGGTGCAGTAGTGTATGGGGGGGTCTGGGTGCTGTAGTGTATGTGGGTGCTGTAGTGTATGAGGGGAGTGTCTGGGTGCTGTAGTGTATGGGGGGGGGGTGTCTGGGTGCTGTAATGTATGAGGGAGTGTCTGGGTGCTGTAGTGTTTGAAGGGGTGTCTGGGTGCTGTAGTGTATGGGGGGATGTCTGGGTGCTGTAGTGTATAAGGGGGTGTCTGGGTGCTGTAGTGTATAAGGGGGGTGTCTGGGTGCTGTAGTGTATGAGGGGGGTATCTGGGTGCTGTAGTGTATGGGAGGGGTGTCTGGGTGCTGTAGTGTATGAGGAGGGGTGTATGGGTGCTGTAGTGTATGGGAGGGGTGTTTGGGTGCTGATGTGTATGAGTAGGGGTGTCTGGGTGCTGTAGTGTATGAGGAGGGGTGTATGGGTGCTGTAGTGTATGGTAGGGGTATCTGGGTGCTGATGTGTATGAGGAGGGGTGTATGGCTGCTGTTGTGTATTGTATGAGGAGGGGTGTCTGGGTGCTGTAGTGTATGAGGAAGGTTGTATGGGTGCTGTAGTGTATAAGGGGGGTGTCTGGGTGCTGTAGTGTATGAGGACGGGTGTATGGGTGCTGAAGTGTATGAGGAGGGGTGTATGGGTGCTGTAGTGTATGGGGGGGTTGTCTGGGTGCTGTAGTGTATGTGGGTGCTGTAGTGTATGAGGGGGTGTCTGGGTGCTGTAGTGTATGTGGGTGCTGTAGTGTATGAGGGGGTGTCTGGGTGCTGTAGTGTATGAGAGGGGGTGTCTGGGCTCAATAGTGTATGTGGGGGGTGTCTGCGTGTTGAGGGGGAGTTGTTGCTGCAGAGGTATTAGTGCTGGGTATGAGAGGAAGTGTCTTGGTGATGGTGCTGCTGGGGTGTTGGTAATGAATGTGTGCTTGTGTAGGTGGGGGGCACCAACCACTATTTTGCCTCCCTATTTGTAGAAGGGCACAAATCTATAGTTTGCTGGGGGGCGTCGTACACCCTGGCACTGTCCCTCCACCCACCCCCTGTATCATTTAGGCATTGCTGCAGAAGAGGAGCAGCCAGCAAGGTAGACGGCAGACAAGCAGAAGAGTATGGGGGCATTGACACCATGGTGGCTGCTGCAGGACTTAAGAGTCGGGAGCAGCAGGATGATCTAGGCACCCCAGTCCCACTTGCCCTAAGGCAGAAGAAGGATGGAGTTCTGGGAAAGCCGAGATACTGTGTATCAGTGTGTTGTGTGGTCTGGAACGGTTTGTGGTAGATATTTACAGAATCGGGGGGGCCCAAAGCATATTGTTGTACCTGGGCCCACCACTCTCTGGTTCCGCCACTGCCAGTGTGTATGCACCTTAAGACAACTAAAGCAATGCACTGTTCAAATGCAATTTGTACAGGATACACCGTAAATGCTGAATTACTGTAGATTCAGGAAAGATTAAATATAGCATTACCTGTACCTAAAGTACAACAAACAATAAACAATAAGTAATAGAAGCACAGTCGAACAATAGACATTTAAAAAATCATGATAAGTTTATCAATTAAAATCAACTTTAAAAAACACAATATGCAAATCACATTGCCAGCAATTAGTTAAAAAGCATTAACTGTCTTATGATGAAGTCGCTAAGTCTGTTAAAAGCAGAGAAACACGTTAAGCTCCTGCCCATTGCTACACACGGTGCTCTGGTTTGGACTGTCATAGAGTTCTATTTACAACAACTTTGATGATCCTTTTTCAGGTCTCCTGCAAGTGGTGAGAATCCAACTGCGTAAATAAGTTTCTTTGCCTTTCTCAGTTGGCAGGTGACTAATTGGGAAACCTGTGAGGACCCACATTAAAAAGGATGAAGTGTTTGCCTTGATTGCTGCAAATAGTTTCATCCTGGTGCACCATGCAACATGCCGTGTTGCAACATGCCACATCGCAGTAAGATGAGCATGGCTACATCTGTATGCTAATGTCAACACTCTCCCTTTATACAATGGATATAACATTAAGAGATACACGGGGTTATTCAGGATTGTTAGCAAACCAAAAAAAGTTAATAATTGGGCAAACCATGTTGCACCGCAGATAGGGCAGATGTAACATGTGCAGGGAGATTTACATTTGAGTGGGCTAATTGTTTCTGTGCAGGGTAATTACTGGCTGCTTAATGTTTACACTGCAATTTAGATTTCAGTTTGAGCACACCCCACCAAAATCTAAATCTCTCTGCATGTGTTACTTCTGCCCCACCTGCAGTGCACATGGTTTTGCCTAACTTTTTTGGTTTGCTAACAAACCTGAATAAAGCCCACAGTGCAATAAAGTCTTCTGTTACCATCCGGAATGATCATTTGGAGTAGTGGACTGGATACTACAATATTGTGCTGAGTCTAACACTCTGCTTTTGCTTAACTAAATTACACTATTAACAACTCTGGGATACTATAGAGATCTTTGTTATTCATTATTTGGATTAATCCTATTAATAGCTGTCAAATACAAAACTAAACCACTGTACTTTTGTATACCCATCCTAAGAGCCATTTGAATATTGTACTAAACAATTACATACTAACAAGCTGTGAGAGATTTCAATATATTTGCTTGGATGAGGCTATTTACCAATTCTCATTCCTGGCTGCTTGGATTTTTGTTCCTTTATTTAGCAACAAATGTTTAATGTCTAATGTTTGACTGCTTTAATTACTTATTGTATATTGTTTCTTTTCTTTTGGGGTATCGGTTTAGTCACCAGTCAACACTTTTAGTGGCTATAGATTGTGTATTATTGGTTCACACAGAAGGAGATGTATCAAAACTTTGAGAGAAATAAAGGGGTTAAGGACTAAGGGGGACATTTACTAAGCAGTGATAAGAGCGGAGAAGTGAGCCAGTGGAGAAATTGCCCCATCAACCAATTGGCAGCTCTGTATAATTTTACAGTATGCAAATTATAGCTATTACTTCAGTGCTGATTGGTTGCCATGGGCAACTTCTCCACTGGCTCACTTCTCCGCTCTTATCACTGCTTAGTAAATGTCCCCCTAAGCCTGGAGAAGTGATAAAGCAGTGATAAGTGCAAGGAGATAACGCACCAGCCAATCAGCTCCAATATGTAAATTGATCGTTAGGAGCTGATTGGCTGGTGCATTATCACTTTCGGCTTATCACTGCTTTATCACTTTTCCAGGCTTAATACATCTGCTCGAAAGTACCGACCACTCAGCTTCTGTAATTTTTCAAACATGAAATGGAAGTTAGAAGCTGATTGGTTTGTACTTTACTGCCCTTCACTTTATCACTGTGAGGTTTGATACATTTCCCCATAGAAGATTTATTTTTGCTTTACCTGCAAGACTAAAATTAAATTATAATAACCCCCATACTCCTGTGTCCAGGAGAGTTTATAAAACACAAAGGCTGTCGGTAGTGATACACTTTATTGTGTTAAAATCCCTGAGTGGATGCTATGGCAGCTATCTAAACGGTGCCTCAAAACAAGATGTTGGAACGCTGAAATGTCAAAGACTGAATATATGAACCACAGAAAACCTGAAAATTTGCTTTTATTTTTTTTATGATGCTCATATTATAAATCTGCTTTGGATGGGTCAGTGACAGACCGACAGAAATGTGCAAATTAATGCAATTTCTTTGGAGCTCTGCTCACAGTTAGGTTATTTTATCCTACAACCCTAATGACACTTTGCAGTAGCCACAATCTGTCATTATTAAAAGAGAACAATGGCCACTTACCTGCACTGCTTGGTCTTTCCAAGTAGAAACAATTTTCATTACAGAAATGTTCTCCGGATCAGAAAAACTGAAGCCATTTCGATCTGTATGGATATAATGAACACATGGCATGCATATATTTAATTTTTGTCCAAACAATAATTAGACGTTACTAGTAATAGTGGGCATGGCTGTGATTTAATGATGAGAGCATTGGTTGTGCAATAGGCATTAATGGGATTCTATCATGATTCTGGGCTAAAGATACAACTAAGGGCCTGATTCAGAGGGGGACGCTATTTGCATTACTGCTGCATCTCTGGACATAGCAGCAATACAGCAATATGCTAATGCCACAGGAGGCATCTGAAGACAAGACACGTTTCCTGCCTGCATGGCACATCCATGTGCTGCATCCAAAAGATGCAACATCGGATCACTATCACGACCATCGGTCACAGCTATTGGCCATCTGAGTAGCAGGGGCAAACACAGGAATTCTGGAGGGGGATTTCCAAATGTTTGATTTTAGAGCAATGTTGCCAACCCACGAAGGACGTATAATTAGCATGTACCAAGCTATAGTCTCCCTCAAACAAAGTGCAGTGTATGCAGTACTTCAGACATATGCAGGCCTAATGATAACAATAAGCAACTTAGGCCCTTATTTATCAAGCCTTGGAGAGTGATAAATAGCACGGTCATAAAGTACCAACCAATCACTTTGTAACTTCCATGTTACTGGCTGTGTTTGAAAAATGACAGTTAGGAGCTGGTTGGCTAGTACTTTATCACGTGCTATTTATAACTCTCCAAGGCTTGATAAATGAGGCCTGAGATTCTCTCTCTGGTGCAATGATTGAGCACTCAGATCCACAGACACACACACACAGCAGACTTGGTAGGAAAATCTGCTGCCATGGGCATTGTCGAAGTCAAAAATATTACATAAAAGAACATACAAACTACACACATTATGAGTCGCTTTACTTGCCAATACGCGCAGCGAGCACAGCAATATATGGTAACACACGCATTTACACGGATATGCCACAGAGATGGATTCAACACTTATTTCATACAGTACATAACTATGATAATATCAAGCGCCAGACATCATGATGATTTAAAATTATATAATGAAGTAATGTCATGTATGTGTATTATTTGAACGAAACCAGATACAATTGTCATATTTGGTATTAAAGCAAGCAGATTAATGTGTAGATTCATTTGATACTTGTTATTAAGTTGTAGGACATTGCAACAAATAATTATGATTAAATGTATAAAAGCTAAAATCACTTTTATTAGAACAATAGATATTCCAAACAGGTAGTGGACAGGAAGCTCAGCCCAGCCCTTTGGATGTCTTCAAGGCTGAACCTGTTTAGCATATACAAAGAGACTAGTGACTCATCATGAATGAGTAAGTTCCCTCCCCCAAACTAGATAACACATTGCTGATCACACAGGAAGGCAGTTCCTGTTTTGTACCAGAGGATGATGGAGTTGCTTTTAGACCAGATCCTGCATGATTTTACAGAGAGAGAGAGAGAGAGAGATAAGATGCATTGAGGCAATCATATTGTATGCTGGCCTGTAACTGTAACTGTATGTATTTTGTATTAACTGATTACTGTGCTATTGTATCCATGTAACTATAGGTATACTGTACATTGTAATATATTTTGAATCCATATCCTTTTAATAACAAATATATATACATCAATGAGCTTTGGAACTCAGATAATGTGTGGGTGTATTGTTTTCTCTTATGGGATGCAGTGTTTTGCTATGTATATTGCACATTCATGGCACATGGTAATAAGAGGTGCAGGCGTTTACAATATATATTAGAGCGGGCATTTTAAATATTTGTGAGAAAGCAATTTGGCATTCACAGATGGGGGCTGGTCCGCGATATCAGGGTCTTAATGATGCACTGTACATTACAAACGTGGCTGTGATCGACCGGCTCCGATGGACGCATCGCGATGCTGATGAATAACATCCACATGTATTGTTGTGTTATCAGTAAGCCAATGATATGAAATTTCAAGGGACAATGCGTTTTTCATAATATTTAAGATGCTAAAATTTATTTTTATTGTTGCAAAACAAAGTTCAAATAAGTCATATTGTGTTTGATTGAGATTGGATTGTTTATCTGTTAAGCAGGTTTAAAAGTACATTTAAAAGTTGCTGCATAGCCTTGATATAGTTTTTTTTTTAACTCAGGCCTAAAATAACTTCTGGTGCTTGTATAATGTGTGATTTCTTTGAGACAAAGGAAGCCGCATGATCTGTCCTCCATTTTGGACTAACCACATGGCCTGTCCACCATTTTGTGTAAACCTCATGGATGTGGAAGGGGGAGGAACAGTGGCCATTTTAGGAAGGTCATTTTCTAAATAGCTGATTTTCACTCTGCTCAGAACAATCAGTTTCCTTGGTCACATCAAGCACAATTTATGAGTTACCAATGCATTTATTTAACCCATGCCATAGTCAATTACAAATAGTTTCAGTTGGGCCTAGTGAGAGTAAATGGTGGTAGTTTTTTTTCCCCCTGTCCTTCTTGTCTGTGCGTAATTACTTTACATCAAGTGAGGGGGTTGCACACAGATAGAAAAAGGAAAGAAAGAGTTGGTTTTGTTTTTTTCCTTCCAAGACTTGTAGAATCTGCTTACAGGGAGGATAGCCATTGAAATGCAAATTAACCTGTGTAACTGTTTTGGGTTTTTTTAGCAGTAAAAACCAAATAGCTTTGATATGCAAATAAGAGGTAAGGTGTCTCATAGGAGACCAGTGAATGGTACATATATATAATATTATTATAATTATGTGTATATTTATATCAGTGTATGTTCTGCAAGATAGCTATCCAATCTAAATCATATCATTTAAATTATTGATTATTGCTAGTAATTATAGATCTGTGTGAAATAGGATACATTTGTTGCTATATAGGTAAATTTGAAATAACAGTATTTTAAGGAAGTAAGTGTAAAGACACAAACGCAGGTCTGCATAAAAGTTTATACAGAACAAGTTGTGTCTAGTGGGCAATAGTAATTAGTATTGTTCAAATATATAGAGCTGTGTGATTTGTTTTATTGCGGACGCAGGGTTTTGTACACGTGTCTCGGACAAAGTACAGGACTGCGCACGCAGCGTAAGAGACATGCATGGTTGCGTGTTTACACAAAGTGCGTAAGAATCCGGGCGCTTAGTACAAATTATACAATAGTGTCATTTAGTTCAAAGGTGGGATAGTAGACATTTAAATACAATAGCACAAAACTACCCGGTTTCTAAAGCAGATTAGTATAAAACTTTTGTTTAAACTGTATTGCCTCTGGGGAAAACTGCCTATCTGAATGAATTGAAATTTTCTGTACAGAAAAACCAAAGTGTATTTGAGTGAGTGAACGTAAGAGTGAGTGGATATTGAACCCAGGGAATTTGGGATCCCGTAGTGTGGTACATCAAGTAAGTGGAGGCTTGGTGGTGTGAGGCTGCTGACTCACGTTAGTATAAGGTTTGATACGCAAATCGTGAGATTTGCAGAGGAGCGTAATAGGGAATTGTGCATTGTGTAGTATTGAAGTAAAAAGGTTTTTTGTTACGCTCCGAGCTGAGGGTCACAGTTTGTACATTGACCCGTGGTTGTATGGCAGATAGGTAACAAGTACCTATACGCTGTGCGATTGGACCACACGTTTGTGGGTGCGATACATTGAACAACTTGATACCCCTTTTACGAGCTTTTGCGTAAAATCGCGGTATCATTAGCGCTGTATAGAGCATACGCAAGCGTGATTTGTGTATAAGTGTATAGGGAGTTTTCGCTGGTCTCTCTCAGGAAAATCTCCAGCGGCGGATATTTGCTGGAAAAGGTAAGTCACTCCTAACACTTCCAGTAAATAGAAACCAATAGGGCCTCACTGGGTACGCGGTGTTCACTATTGGAGTGAGTCGTGGTACTCAGCGGAGAAGGAGCGAGTGAAAGCACTAGGTGTCTTTCACCGTCTATTTGCGGTGTGCATTGGGGATTGTGTAAAAGGAAAAAGTCTGTGATGGGATCCAATTGCACAAGCGGTGGATGTATGGTAGCCAGGGTTCAGGTTGAAGAGCTGCGGCCCAAGGGGTCAGCGAGGTTGGTTATGTGTGGGAAATATGGCCCACACGCTGAAGACTTTTTGTCTGAATGGGCATGTATGACTGACAAAGATAGGGTACCATTCCCTAGGGTGGGCAGCTTTGAACCAGAGGTACTGCAGATCTTAAGGATAAGGATATGTCTGATAAAATCCAGAAAACAAAGGGTCAGACATACAAAGTGTTTAAACCTGTGGCAGCAAGAGGGGTTGGTGAGTTTGATCCTAAGGTATTGCAGGTGGTATGTCTAACCAAAGTCATATAAGACAAGAATGGAAATATAAGAACTGTTTGAACTTGTAGCAACAATAGACAAGTAGGGGAAAAAAAAGAGAATGCAAGTACACCGCCATATGTAGATGTGGAAGCAGTTACGGCCAGCATACAAACTATAGAAAATAATAAAAATATGAAAAATATGACTGTAACCTATATATGTACTAATGAATGTTGAAGTTTTATTTAGGAGGAGAAGGTGACCTGATTGTTTTCAGCCATTTCTCATGTACCCACAGGAGTATCCAACTGGTAAAAGAAGAACAGTAGCCTGTGGGGGAAGTGGCTGAGACCAGTGGAACAGGTAAGTATGGTATCATTTGTGTACATATATAGTAAAACCCAAAAATAAAACAAAAAAAATCAAGAAAGTAACGTCAGAAATGGGGAAAAAAACCTGTCCGCACATATGTATTTGACAGTAGGAAAGCGGACAGAGACAAGGTAACCCCCAGGTATTTCTTTCAGTTACCATATAAGAAGTATTCATTCATAGTAATGCCCCTAGTCAAGATGAGCTCAGAAATGTTTGTTGGACCATGTACAGACCCTTAATATGGGATGAGAAGGATTGAATGAATACTTTGAATGACCTAGAAGCTTGTTAAAAAAAAATGTTTTTGTCTCTTGCAGAAATAGAAAACTCTCCATCTGGATAAGATCACTGGTAAACACTAATTCGGCAAATGGGAGGTGGCTGTCTCTGTGCAAATGGAAGGGCTCAATAAGGCATTGAGTGTCAGGGTGCAGACTTCTTTGCAAAATTGGAAAGGGGTCACAGTAGCTAATCTTAGATAGTGTGCTATTGAACATCACAAGAATAGTGCTAGGCGCAGAGAACAACAGGTGGAGAGGTTGAGGACGGTAAGTATACTGGCACATACAGGAAAGACCCATCAGTCCAAACCCCATATCCCTAATGGTCAATAATATGTTACCCTTGTAGAAAGGAAGGGCATTTTGCCAGAGATTGTAGGAGTAGTAGGACACATAGTCAATATAGATCCCCTAGACAGAAAACACAAGCCACATTATTAAATACATAGATGGGACCAAGGGACATATAGTAAGGAATCATAAGCCATATAGAAAACACAGATTCGGCTAATGGGAAGAACAAAATAAATGCAACATTACCCGTTGACAAAACTTGCTGGGGTTAAGATGGGGCCTCTAAACTTTTGCTTCTTTTTCCTAGCAGAAATGGCCCCTGATTAACTTAATTTTGTTAGATATGATATACATATACTGTGCTCCCGCTCAGGAAGTACAAAGTATGTTAGAAACCCATGAAGACTTATGACGCATTCTACTGTTCTAGATGCATGTCCATCACAGGTAGAGGAAATTATCTCACAGATACCGGGTTCCCTATGAACTTAGGATGGACAGGACACTGGATTGATGGCTGGGATAGTCCCAATAGCGATACGACAAACACAGATTTTTTTTTAAGGGGAGTAGACCATGTAGAGAATCACTTCCCCGTAGTGCCCAATCCAGTTGTCAAATTTTTATAAAATCTTCTTCACCTCTACAAACTCATCTGTCACCAACCTCTATTCTGTTTCTCTACAGTTTCCTCTTCATCTTTTGCATTCACACAGGGTGGTACAATACATGGACCTGAGTACAGTTCAAACTCCACATGCCTAGGTCCTTCAGAGTTCTTCCCGAACCCAGTATATCTCAACAGCATGATAACACCAGTATTACTGCAGTGTGCCTTGTCATGCACAAAGGGTCGAGAATGGGAATACTGGTGAAGGGAAATTTTGTATAGACACTGATATGCCTGTTGGTGAATGGCAAACCTGACATTTTCTTTTTCATTTTCTTCTTCTTTCTCTCCTCTAGAGGTTTTTTTTTTTGAGTTATGCTCATGGTACTCTACATTGCAAACACACGATAGTAAATTAAAATGAAAAAAATTGTGTTCCCTACAGGAAAAGGCAAACTGGAGGACAAAGGGGTATGGCCAGGAGTCCTCAGGACTGTGGGCAGGTGGACATGGTAAGCCAGTAGCCCCCAGAGCATACCTTCCAAATCTAGCTGAGGTGGCACACGGTCTGACTCATCTAGGCAAAGAGGGTATGTGCAGGCTGATGAGAGCCTACTGGTGTGCGCCAGGATTCTATTCTCATGCAGGTAAGAGAGCAATGACCTGTCTTGCTTGCTTGAGGAAGAATATTGGTAAAGCAATACCAACAGAGCCATCCCATATCCCTCCTGCAGACGGATCTTTTCAGGAAATACAAATCGACTTCGCACAGTTAACACCCTTTAGGAATTATTGTTATGTATTGGTGTGCACTGATGTTTTCTCAAACTGGGTAGAGGCATTTCCTGCCGCCACGGATGCTGCTGTGTTTACCGCGAATAAAAATTGTGCAAAAATTTGTGTGTAGATAATGGTACCCCTAGAAGTAGGAGCAAAGCTTGAAATTGTACCATTGTGATCATAGATACTGCCACTAGTATTATGTAGCTTCGGAACCACTCCCAGATCTTCACTCTACGAATCACCCTCTTCGAAATTTGTTTTTGTTTTGATATTTGTGTCTTTTTGGGTTGTTTTTGGAAGACAAACTCATGTCATGATTGATCCGCACAATGATCAGAAATACACCAATGAGGTGACAGTACAGTACCTTATTGAAATGAGCCAGCATTTGAGAACTTGACAAAAGAACTTGAAACTGTTGATTGCTGGTATGCCAAATACTAACTGACTTGATTGTGAACCAAGAGACTGTGTGATTGTTCTTACGCTCAGGTTGCCTAATAGACAGGTGGGAAGGACCATACCAAGTTTTGTTGACAGCACTATCCCAGTGAAAGTAGCCGAGAGAGAGACTTGGGTCCACGATTCCCATTGCAGGAAAGTCGGTAGTCCGGAAGGAACTCGTAAATGGAGTGATATCGCAAAAGTATCACCAGAGACGGTTCCGTGAAGACTGAGAGGCAGCACTGTTGAACACTACCTGAGCGTACTAAAGATTGCAGAAAGACCAGTCATTGTAATTGATTTGTTATGAACAAGAGTTGTTTTGTTCTATTTCTCTTTTCTCTCTTTCCCGCTGACAAACATTTTTTTCAGGATATTCTATTTTTACGAGGTTTTTTTTTATGAGGAGTCGAGTGTGGGACTGGAACTGGTTCTGGAGGATGGAGTGATTTCCTTATAGGATCCCAGGATTAGCCGATCAGTTTGTTAAAATCAGAGAAAAATCAAACGTCTAGTAGTTATGGAGTTCAGAGGTAATCAGGAACAATCAGACAATGGCTATTCACACATTGCAGATAAAGAGCTCATTAATATATGTGGAAGAAAGGTTTATGAGTGGCTCTCCCCGAACTCCGAAGGTTTATGTTATTTAGGAAGGACACTACTTATAACCCTTGTTCAATTATTAAACAGACCTAGCATACGTTCCAGAAATGGAAACAATGTTCAGAAAATGATAGGAATATGTAGATCATGAAAATTTTATATGTCACTTTCACGATTTGTTTGTGTCTACTTCATCTACCCAGCAGAACCTCAATCGAATCCAAACATCAGTGTACAAAGACGTAGGTACATGTATGTGTGAAATGTTCTTCGCAAATCAGACATTATAGGCCAAAGCACTGTCCCAGCATACTCTATAGGTTGAATGTTGTCCCACACCCAACCAGTGGTCCCGTGACCGCCGAGTGCATATAGAGGATGTCTCGTCCTCCTCCCTGTCTTCCCCAAATATAGTCAAGTGTCTGATTTGCAAAATTAATACATACTTGTGTCTAGGTCACCGATTATTGTATGAAATATTTTTTTTCTTATGTTAATAATTGATGGCAGTTATTGTTTGCTGCCAAATTGTGGACTGTCGAAGTCAAAAATATTACATAAAAAGAACATACAAACTACACACATTATGAGTCGCTATACTTGCAAATACGCACAGATAATGTGTGGGTGTATTGTTTTCTCTCTGGGATGCAGTGTTTTGCTATGTATAGTGCACATTCATGGCACATGGTAATAAGAGGTGTAGGCATTTACAATATATATTAGAGCAGGCATTTTAAATATTTGTGAGAAATCAATTTGGCATTTACAGTATTTACAGGAGCTCTACTCTGCCTTTTACGGCATGTAGTGGCCGCTGGCCAAGCTACGGGGAAGGGGGAAGGGGGATTCCAGGCAACTGGAATTTTCCCCCCCCCTGTGTTTATCTATGTAGTAGGCCTAACTCCTTTCTAGGGCCAAGAGATCTGCTTCAGAAGACACAGCCCTGGTCTTGGCATGCCCCATTTTGTAAAACGGTACACAATGCCACCCCTGTCTCACCCCCCAATGGCAGCAGCATGTCAGTCATGATGTGGCTTGGGGGGCACTGTGTGTGATCTTGCACACAGAGATCTGCACATGCTCAGTGCGGCATCTACCATACGCAGATCTCTCAACATCAGATTAATACGCAAACTATAAGGGTTGCGCAAAATTTTGATCAGGCCCTTAGTAAGGTGCATAACAGTTCCCTTTCATAAAAAGGTAAGTGTTTAATAGGCTTAATGATAATAATAATAAGAGAATAGATTATTAATGTCTCTAAAAGTTTAAAA
Organism: Pseudophryne corroboree; assembly: GCF_028390025.1. Lineage (NCBI taxonomy): Eukaryota > Metazoa > Chordata > Amphibia > Anura > Myobatrachidae > Pseudophryne > Pseudophryne corroboree. The sequence goes on from NC_086449.1 coordinate 287,698,074, forward strand.
CATCCCTTGGGGAAGAGTGTATGAGAAAACAGGAACATAATAAAACTTTTACTGTAGTAAAACCAATACATTTACAGCTCACCAAATAAAGTGTAAATAGTGAAAACTGCACAATTTTTAGTGATTTATTTTTCTAATTAGCGGCTAAACTTACCCTGTAGGATATCTGTTGTAAAAGAGGAGGAACCAAAATGTTCTGAACTTTTCCATTTGCTGCGGGTAACCTCCATCTTCTCTTGACTGCATGAAGACATACAGTATATTATATATTTGTAGGTAAACAAAATTAAGATAAATGTTACCAAATTAATTACTTTTTTCCTATATTTTTTTTACATACAGCATGTAAATGTTTCTTTAAAAAAGAAGATTTTTACAAGTCTAGAGCACACAGAACACTGATCCCGTAAACACTGTATGTGACTTGACTGTGACGTGACTTCCCGTAGACAGGTCCTCTCCCTAAGGAGCATTCACAAGGCAGGGAACCTGTGGTATACTGAGTACAGTGTCAAACTGGGACATGAAGGGCCTACCGAAAATTGCAGTGGTAAGGTCTTACATTTAAGTGGTGTGGTTAACTACCATAGGGGCTGTGGTCAGCCACCACAGAGGGCCTTGCTCAATCATTAGAGAAGGCATGCAAAGAATAAGGCCTTTTATAAACAAGGAGAAAGGGCTGTCAGGACTCCTATTTTGATTGACATGAGGGTGAATCTTGGTGTAGTTTCCACAGAGAGGAACCAAGCACTCAATCAAGTTCATCCATGATCTTGCTCCACCAAGTTATGGACCCTCTAGTCATAGAGTAACAAAGTATAAGTTGAGTGCTTGGCCTGGAACCTGACCCCTAGAGGAGGGGGTGGGGCCCTCATGCAGTGGGGCCCACCGGCACTGCCCTGAGCCGAGAACACAGTTGTATCATGGCATTTACATACTGTGCTCTCTCCAGAAACTATATCAATGCAGTAATGCAGTGGGCCATTGCACATTTTCTCTAAATACAGTGTACTGTATCTTCTTCATCTCCACTACAGCTGGCATGGGTCTCTGGCAGCTACTGTACATATAAGAGTTCTCACGTCTCCAACCATGTTACCAGCGGTCCTCACATCTAAAATCAAATATTGCTCCTGTAGCACAATAGTATGCATATTTAGCAAGAGCCAAAATTAACTTATCAATTTTTTTATGTGCAAAATGGATAAAACAAAAAAGAAGTTAAGATAAGAAAAAAAAATGTCTGTAATCGAAAAAATATTAAACCGGGGGAATATAGTACAGTGTTAGAATAATGATAGTTGCAGCTGCCCACAGGCACCAATGTTAAATAGCCTCCTACAGTATGTTTTAAGGCGTTAAAAATATATTTAGCTGATTTTTTTCACTTAGTTAAAATTCCCTGCACACAGTTTAGCCTGGGCATTTCATAATTATGTGAACATTGCATGTAATCTATTTGTTTACTGTTTGGCTCAGTACTGTATGTACTCTTTATAAAACTGCCCCTTCTCCTACTCGGCTTAACGCTCTGTAACATACCACATTTTATCTAAACATCAAAATATCTAATACAACCAGTGCAACTAGAAAAACATGTCTAAATTCTGTAAGCATATCATTTAATTTATGTAGTTTACTGTTTATACAGAATTTCCTATAGGTAAATATTCAGTATTAAAGAGTATTTTTGAAAATGTATTAAAAACATATGATAATAGTAAGCCCATAATGTTCACCTTAATCACTCTGCCTTAAGTTTAAATTATTTAAATGTTCAATTGTTACAATTGTGGATTCTGATTAATCAGATTCCCACAGCCTTCTCTCTCTTGGATACCTACGGTTTCTCTATCATATTCTATGTCTACACTTATCATCTAAATATTATCAATAATTAATGATTAAATATGTATGAAATGCTGTTTTAAACAATTAAGGATCAAAATGAGAATAATGAAATAAGGCTGCAAGGAAATATTTAAAGGCTGCCAATTTGTCTAAAAAACAAAAACAAATTCAGCATGCAATCCATTATCTTGATCCATACTACTCTGCTTTCTCGGAAATGAATGTAAACTTAAATAGTGCCTATAACCTGCGCACAATAGAGGAAGCCATGTTGTTGGCTGAACAGATAATTAAAAGAATGCTGCCTACAAATTCACTAGAAACTTGTGACATCACTGAGGCACAGAAGTGCCTCACACCTCAGTAAGGTTACTAGTTTCTAGTAACATTAATTGTTCAATTGAGCTGGGTATATTACTGTTGCCCATGACTACAACATAGGTGCCAGAGCATATAGATTGATAGTGCTCTGTCTGGGATGCAACAATAGAAAACTATTTGGGGGGAATTAAATTGCTATCATTGTGCCACTGAACATCACCATGGTGAACATCAGTGCACATTTTTGTCTAATATATTAGGCCATCTGTGCTCATTTTCCTGCGCACCTCTATAGGATACAAGGAGAAATTAGTGATGATAGAAGTCACAGAGTACCTTCTCCCAAATCATTAATCACCTTAAAAGCATTGCAGGCCCTGGGCAAAGCAATTAACTGGGGGCCCTACACACCCATTCACGGGAACAAATAATAAAAAAAATCATAACATGCCCCTCTTGCGGTCCCGCTCATTCTCTCCCCATGCTTTCATACAGTGAATGGTTGTCAGCACTCTGATTGGTAGATAGCTCCAGCCATCCACCAATAAGCATGCTGACAGCTATTCACTGTCTGTCTGCAGGCTCAGATGCAGGAAGAGAATGCTGCACTCTAACTGTATGATAGGTCCAGCCATCCTCCAATTAGCATGCTGACAACCATTCACTGTTTGACTACAGGACAGTAGGCAGAGAATGCTTGCTCGCTGCTCTGATTGTGTGACCACCATCCCACACCTACTTGATTGCCCCTAGAATTGCGGGACCCTATACCTATACATTAAGTTGGTGCTGACCCAACTGTTCTAGGGGCACTGCCCAACATATCACCCACTTTGTATCAAAGTTTAGTGTTTCTTTGACCAGAGTTTGATTGACATGTATGAAAAGACAAGACAATACAACACATCCAAGCTTAGATACATTTTATACTTTTTAAGTAATATTTTACCTGCCAGAATGATTATTCAGTTTTGACACTGAATCCATGCTCATTGCGTTACTGACACATAATACCTTCTTCAGAAAATGGAGAAGAGTGTCCAAGCCTAAAGTGGATGTGAAATAGTCCTCCGATCGCTTTTTTTTAATGGCTTGTTTTTGTGCCACAAGGGAATATTTTACGGAGAGTTCAATCACTTTCTTTGACCACAGGTTATTATGGGAATATTCTCCAACCATGTCATGACTTGTTCGATTCCACCCAGGTAACATCAAACACACATGATCCATGTCTGATATCACCCCAAAAGTGACTGAATCTTGCAGCTTTCGGATGTCTAGGTGTCTGATGCAAAAATTGTCCAGCTCTTTATCTATGCCCCAAGGTAAGAGGCAAGACAGTAGCAGTTTTGCAGAATCAGTAACCATATTAACATCTATTTTTCCTGAAGACTGACTTTTGTTTTTTTTAGTACTTTTGAATTTCTTATGTCTTTTGATGCCACCGCTTTCTTCTAGAGGTCGGCTAACAGTTTCTTTACTTGCTGATTCCGAGACTGGGCCCTCCATCTGATACAGAGAACCGGCAGTTTTATTTCTTTTAAGTGTCAGAGGTCTTTTCTCCGAAGAACTTTTAGATGTTTTTAGGGCATCATAGCTGTGGAAGGAGTTTGCTGACTTCAGTCCACAGGCTTGGGAAGACTGCAAAAGTTCTAAAACTTTTTCCAGGTCAAACAGAAGCAAATGTAGATTGATGCTATACTTAGAAGTCACTGGTAGAACGGTGAAGGGGTTGGAAGAGTAGCTGGAATCAACAATCTAGGATCAAAACCATGTTATAGTGTCAGCATTGGAAACTTTTAAATAAGTGCATTGAAAACATTGTGAGTGTTGAAATAAAAACATTTAGACAGATATTGATGTCAACTTATCACAGCTTATGCTATCAATAAATAGCCTCTGAATCTGTTCCATGGTTATTAACTTTAATTTAAAAAGAGCAAATATATTATAAAGCATGATACAATAAGGAAATCATTATTTTTTATTGCTATTTAAGGGGCCCATAATTCCCTGTTCTGCAGACATCATTGAATCAACGAAATCTATGTTGGGGATTTTTAGCATACTGAATTTCCCTGATTTCCAATGGATTGCTGATTATCATTGAGGGAATTGCAGCACTGACGTATGCCTCACATTAGTTATACAATGCCTATATTTTCCACAGGACTTTGCAGTTGGTAACCAACACTCTAATAAAACAAATCCAGACAGAAAAAGCCTATGCTTTATTCCTACCAAAAACGGCAAAACAGTTGTTGGATACATGAGATTAATGGTGACCATCAGTGATGTGCGGTGGGGTGAGGCAGAGACTTTCCTGTCATACTTACATTTAAACCAGAGTTTTGACTGAATAAAGTATATGAAAAATACTAATACTTTGTTTTAAATATCTTTTTTGCATTATTCTAATAATTTTTATAGCCCAAACTCTGGAGTAAAACGTCTATGGCAGATGAGGCAGTGCCTCACCTGCTTATCTTTTCCGTACATCTCTGATCAAAACTTACCTTTCACTCATACATTGCATGTTAATCTGGCTCTGGGGTTAGCCAGTGCCTCCAGAGCCATTTAGCTCACCGCACGGCCCTGGTGCCCATATATCTGCAATGGAATGCCCCAATTCCCTGTTTTGCAAATGTCGGAGTCAGAGAATCTGGAAAGTCCAACATATTACAAATCCTCAGTTCACCAATCCCAAACTAAAAAGGATTGTGAAGTCCGGGATTATTAACATGCTATTTTCCCCCAATCTGCAGTTGGATTGCCAGTCATCGATGGCTGTTGTTTGATTAATCAGATTGCTGATTGGCAGAACAGGGAATCGGTACTGTAGATGTGTGATAAGTGTGATACATTGCATATTGGTCCAGTCATATAGCAATGGGGAAAAGTTCTCAGTAGGGCTACATGATCCAGTCACATAAGGGTTGCTGTTTTGTCTGTCAGGGGATTGTTTGAATATAGAGAGAGAATAAATGTAGCTTTCAGTTAGCGGCATACAAGGGTGTTGATTGCATAGAATAGTGGTGTGGTTAATATAATAAGGCAGTTAAGACAATTTTTAAGCTTGTCTGTAGAGGTGAGTGTTCAGGAAACTCTTGATGGCTTGTATACTATGAGGTAGAAAATTCTACTGAGTAGGTAGTCATAGGCAAAGCATTAGCTTTACTGTCAAAAAGGTACTGAACTATATACTTTTATTCTTTTACATTCTTTAATATGTGTTTTGAATGTTTGTTACTCATTGTTGTTCATTGCTTTATAATTATCATTTGTCCAACTCGCATATGTTTTTTTGTTGTTGTTTTTTTATATACTGTACAGTATATACACCTTTTTATGTTTTAGGGTGATTACAAGCTGGTATTTACAAAACACCAGTGACATCATATGTTACACTTTTTGGCATTTGGCATGCTGTATTTTACCATCACTTTCACCTGCGGTCGAATGAGAGAGGTCAGTGGAGAAATCTTACAATCATTTGCAGTCAACATGAGTGTGCAGCTCCCAACTGCAGGCATAAGCTATTGTGGGTATGGGTAATTGGAACCAACAGGTTCCCAATCCATATGCATTTACTAATTTAAAAAAACACATTAATGGCAGTGGGTAATTGGCCGTAATATTTTTCTTAAAATAATATATTTGCGCCTTTAATTTCTTCAGCGTTTGAATCCCTACATAAATGTGACATCTATTTAAATATAATTCATTGTAAGTCAAGAATATATTGTATTGCCCCATAGTTAAATCTTCTACAGTATTGACCGTTTTACTTCTTCCTAGCCCCCCAATTGAATGCTGCGTCCCTTCCTGGAGACACTCCTTTTTGTTTACTTTTTTCCGATTAAATTGCATATCCTACATGCCGCCAGATCAGCTGGGGAGTCTAATATACTCCTTTTACCTGGAGTTCCTGATGAACATGCGTTGTAGCATTAGTGCCCTTTTTTAATTTTATGTTAAATTGAGTGACACTTGTCTCACTCCACTTCTCCCTTTATTAGTTCACCCTGACCAGGTCAGGTTCATGTCCGGCAGACAGGCTTCTGACAATATCTGCAGAGTATTTAATTTACTGTAATTGATTTTGTTCGTACCTCTAAATCTGGTCCCCTTTTGCTTTCCCTCAATACTGAAAAAGCATTCAACCAGTTGAATTGGTTGTATATGCGTACCGTTCTCTCTCAGTTCGTTTTTTGGGTTCAAATCCTATCCTTTATCTTGGCCATATATATAGTGCCTCCTCTGCAAGGATGTTCAGTAATGGCTTTCTGTTAGATGTGTGTTGCCCATCACTAATGGTGCTCGGCAGGGATGCGCTCTTTCTCTTCTAGTATCTGTCCTGGCTATTAAGCCTTTAGCTGCATAGTTTCGGGATGATGGGGGCTTCCCTTGTGTTACATATGGAATGTGTCTCATAAACTCTGCCTTTTGCAGATGATGTTCTTTTTGTTATGGATTCCCTAGTCTCGTTACCTAATTTGAATGCTGTTTTGGATGATTATAGTACAGCCTCATACTACAGACTTAATACAACTAAGACTAATGCTATGTCTATTAATCTTGCAGATTCTGTAGTTTACTCTCTTTAATCAAAATTCCTATTAAATTGCCAATCTACCTCTATTCAACATTTAGGTCTTCAAATTCCCCCATACCCTTCCTAGGTTTTCGATGTTAACCTCCCTCCTCCAGTTGAGCGCCTGATTAATTACACTATATCTTGGCTTTCATATGAGATTTCCTGGCTAGGTCACTTAGCAGCATTCAAGTTGTTCCTGCTCCCCAAGCTTATGTATCTCTTTCGTACAATTCCCTTCATCTTCCCTAACAAACATTTATATAAGTGTCGGTCCATATTATCTTGCTTACTTTTTATGAATTATTCCCTGATATTAGTGCAAGACCTGTGGTGGCTTGGCTCTTCCTAATCTAGCTAGATACCAAAAGGTGTGCTTATTTGCCCAGGTTTTTGTGTGCTTTTGTCAACCTACTCGTAATTGTTGGGTACCGCTTGAACAGTTTTGCTACCCTGGATATCCTTTGGAATATCTATTAACCTATTGTCTATCCCATCTATTAGAGCCATATTACAAGTCTGGGATTGCTTGTTCTGTCAGGTTGCAGATTTGCCTCCCCTGACTACTACCCTATCTCTTAGGGCTGTGGCTAAATTAATTCCCAATTTCGATATCTCCATCTGGCATTCTTGGGGGCTCAAGAAACTAGGGGACCTCATGAATGGCGTATCCTTGATATACTTCCTTACTTTGTGTGACCATTATGCCCTACCCTCTACTGAAATGTTTAGATATCTTCAGATCTATCATTAGTTTCATATGTGGTGCACTATTCTGGGCTTGTACGATCTCCTCTTAGTTTCCTATTATCTCTTCTGACCTCAGATGGGAATAGAGGTTATATTTCCTTCTGGAATCAATTCCTCTTAAGTTTGTGCCCTTAGATTAAATCACCTGCTCAACTCCGCTGGAAGATCTAGGTTATCCTATCTCTGATGCTCAATAGCAGATGATCTATGTCATGTCATGTCATTCGTAAATCCTGATGTGGTTCAGATGACTGTGAACTACATGTTAAATAATTTCACAGATTGTACCTTACCCCTGACAGATAACATATAATTTGGTCCTCCTGTTAAAGGCTTGTTTGCATAATTGTAGAGAAACACAGTAGGTCATATTTTTCATGTTTTTGGACCTGCCCTCATCTTTTTGGTTGAATTTGTTTTCTCTGATTAATAAAGTGTTTCATTTGTCCTTGTCCCCATCTCCATCTCTAGCTCTGCTGCACATCAATCCTGCATTGGTTCAACCCAATCAGAGATACAGATGTGTCCTCTTGGCTGTGGTAGGCAGCATACCATTACACAGAGTGGCCCTTCCGTAGTCTCCAGTTTCCCCATTAAAAGCATATGTACGCATGCTTCCCGCTACTGCTGCCAGCCATAGCTCACTAAACTACAGGTAGTGGGAGCATAGCTTCCTGCTACATTGCTACAGTACCTCCACCGGTTCTCCTTACTGCTGTTCAATGTAATGATAGCATCGCACCCTGCTACTACGGCCAGATCTCTGATCTACACTGTTGTGGTAGCGGAAGCATGCTTACACACGCTCAGGATGGGCATCAGGTTGGTGGGGCACTGCAGGTCGTCTCTCATTTTTAAAAAGGAAAGTTGGAAAACCAAGTTTCCCTTAAGAAATCAATAAAAATTGTTATATTTTTATTAATATAGAATACATTTATTCCAAATAAACAAGTTGCACCATGCAAAGAATCTAGCCAATTCAACAATATCTGCACATAATTATATATATATATATATATATATATATATCAGGGCCGTAACTACATGTGTGACAAGTGGGCTTGGCACACAGCGCAGTTGCCCTGAGGGCGCACGGCCAGCGGCATGTAATGAGTCAAATTGACTCATTACATGCCGCCTCTTAGTCTGCGCCGTGTGCCGCGCTGTGGAGGGAGAAGTCTGCAGCCGCGCCGGGCAGCGGAGAAGGAGGAGGAGGGAGGGGGAGCAGGGAGCCCAGCAGCGCTATTTCATTGGTAGTAAGTGCCACTGCAGCATCCCCCTCTCCTTCTGTATTGGCTGCCCGGCGCTGCTGTGGATGCTGGGATGTGGTTCCTCCATCCCAGCATCCACAGCAGCGCCGGGCAGCCAATACGGAAGGAGAGGGGGATGCTGCAGCGGCGCTTACTACCAATGACATAGCGCTGCTGCGGCTCCAGTCCCCCTCCCTCCTCCTCCTTCTCACCTGCCTGCACCAAGGGACCTGAACGAGGAGCCTGACTGCCAGCGGGGAGATGGTAAGTATATCTCTCTTTCTCTCTCTCTCTTTCTCTCTCTCTTTCAGGGGGACACCGTCTGCCGCAATGTGTAAAAAGGGGTCCTGGCTGCTGCAATGTGTAAAAAGGGGTCCTGGCTGCTGCAATGTGTAAAAAGGGGGCCTGGCTGCCGCAATGTGTAAAAAGGCCTGGCTGCCGCAATGTGTAAAAAGGGGGACTGGCTGCCGCAATGTGTAAAAAGGGGGACTGGCTGCCGCAATGTGTAAAAAGGGGGCCTAGCTGCCGCAATGTGTAAAAAGGGGGCCTGGCTGCCGCAATGTGTAAAAAGGGGGACTGGCTGCTGCAATGTGTAAAAAGGGGGACTGGCTGCCGCAATGTGTAAAAAGGGGGACTGGCTGCCGTAATGTGTAAAAAGGGGGACTGGCTGCCGCAATGTGTATAAAGGGGGACACCGTCTGCCGTAATGTGTAAAAACGGGGACGCTGTCTGCTGTAATGTGTAAAAAAGGGGACGCTGTCTGCCGCAATGTGTAAAAAGGGGGACTGGCTGCCGCAATGTGTTAAAAGGGAGACTGTCTGCTGTAATGTGTAAAAAGGGGGACGCTGTCTGCTGTAATGTATAAAAGGGGCTCTACCTGGTGTAGTGGCGCTACTGTGCAGCGTAATTTGAATAATGTAGACTACTGTGCACCGTAGTATGAATTGCTATTATTTTTTGGGCACGCCCCTTCCCCGTGAAGCCACGCCCCTATAAATTTTGCACTGCCCCTATCTTGCATGGGGGGGGGGGGCGCAACTGTCGTTTCTTGCACAGCGCTAAAATGCCTAGTTACGGCACTGATATATATATATATATATATATATATATATATATATATATATATATACACCTAAAAAGAGTCAAATGTGAATTATCTTCAGAAACACGTTATAATCCTTGTTGCTGTAGATATTATATCTAATAATGGGTAGAATTTATACAATATCCGCAGCTTTTTAAATAGTTCATATATTAGTGCATATAGTAGTAAATTGGATAAAAATTATGTTTAAAATGTACAGTGGATTAGTAGTCTTAAAACAAAACTGCAAAGGGGAACGTTTTTATGCATCCTCAGAAGAGGTGTTAGAGATCAAGTGTGGGTAATTACTCTTCTGCATTGGTAAAATGTACAAATGTAACTAATGCAAGAAGATCCTTTACTCATTACCCTTTACCCATTACTTATTTAAGAAATAAATGAAAACAAATGCAAGTAGATCTGCAGCAGTAATAAAGTGCACAGTATGACCCCTACCCAAGGGGTGATTTAACAGAGGGAGGGACCCCATAGACAAGCTCTGTGTGGACCCCTTCCTCTCGCCCAGCACAGTAGATACTGGCTTTGTGCCAGAGTTTACTTGCCATGCACAGGTCTCCATAAACATGGCGTCCATGCTTTGTCCCCGTGACATCTTTATTGAGCATGCGCAAATCACAGAGAAAATGGCCGCCGCACCATTTTCCAAGTGATTTCTGTCTGCAGCGCTGGCCTTCATGGGACTCTGGAGGGGTAAGTATACTTATATGGGTGCAGGATGTGTGGTGTGGGCCTCCTGGACCCAGAGGGGCCCATGTGCACCAAACATCTTGCACCTATTATATTATTGTATTATTGGCCCAGGCCAATGTCCCTACCGAGCCGAACTAGCAGTTCTATTTTACTAGTTTCCTAGACTTTAAACATAAGGTTCAGTAAGTGTAGTTTTTATATGCCAACGCTGAATTTTCATTTGTCTGAGGCCTGGCAACAGTCAAATAAAACACACTGTAATGTTGAAGGAAAAGCTTCCAAACTGTAACAGCATGAATCAAACTTAATACACTCTACAATGCCTGCTTTTACAGCAACTGGGTACTGACTATAATACATATCCTTTAACATGCCAGCCGCATTTCATATTTTCAAAACCAGCAGTTTTAACCATAGGAGTTTTATTTGGCTATCTCAACTCACAGTAGTGGTGACTTACAGATGCCTGCATGAACACAAGTGGCTTGCCATTGCCAGCAGACTTGACAGCCTTCCTGGATGTGACCAGTTCCCCCTGCAGCTATCACGCACAAGTCACAGAACTCCCCCCATTGTGATTTCCTTCTTTATAGACTTGAAACATAACAGTTCTAAAAGAAATTTCTTTCAAGATTATTATTGAATGCACAGAGAGCAATCCTTCAGAAAGACAAATATCCTCCTTATTTCTTTCTTTAAAAGTGACAACATTTTACTCAACCCTGCTGACATATATCAGCAATAAACTTTTTCTTTCAAGAGCGCCTGGGAGAATAGAAGTCCTTATGCCCCAGACAGTACTGTATGCTGTGGTGTAGGTTTTGTAAAATTACATTTCAGTTGAGTCATACAGCATGCATACTGTATTGCTGCATACAATGGTGGTGGTAGGACGAAAGCTGGTGCTATTGGACCTTAAGTGGCTACAGTTATTTTGATAGTCTTCATTGCTGGACTTCTCTACATAATTATAATTATACTAGCTGCACATTGTAATTATGTAGCTATGTGAATTTATATAATGTCTTTATTAGCCTTTAGTAATTATTTTGTTGTCAGTTGTATTCCCTTCTACAGCACTGCAGAACCCTTGTGGTGCCTTTATAAATAACAGATAATAATAATTTGTACTGTACAGTGTATGACAGCTTCCTAAAAGTGCCGACCTTTATTTCCAGTGCTTTAAGAGACTTAAGCAAGATACCGATTTAGGGCCCCCCTTACTCAAACGATACACAGGGCCGTTTCTAGACAATTTGGCTCCCAGTGCGAGATTTCAAAATGCGCCCCCCCCCCCCCAATTGCTCTAAAAAAAAAATGCGTGCACCCCCCCCCATATAGCCATAAAAAGAAAAAGCATGCGCGCGCGCTCCCGACAAGGGTGTGTGGCCTGATTAAAATGGGCGTGGTCTCATTAAAGTGGGCGTGGCCTCATCTGATATCATCACACCCACCACAGGGGAAAAAAAATAAAAATAAAAAAGTCCCCTTTTTACACATTACAGCAGGCAAGTGTCCCCATATTACACAGCGCGGCAGGCAGGTGTCCCCATTTTACACAGCGCGGCAGGCAGGTGTCCCCATTTTACAAAGTGCGGCAGGCAGATATCCCCATTTTACAGAGTACGCAGGCGCCCCCATTTTACACAGTGCGGCAGGCAGGTATCCCCATTTTACACAGTACGGCAGGCAGATATCCCCATTTTACACAGTACGCAGGCAGGTGCCCCCATTTTACACAGTGCGGCAGGCAGGTATCCCCATTTTACACACTACGCAGGCAGGTGCCCCCATTTTACACAGTGCGGTAGGCAGGTATCCCCATTTTACACAGTACGGCAGGCAGATATCCCCATTTTACACAGTACGCAGGCAGGTGCCCCCATTTTACACAGTGCGGCAGGTAGGTATCCCCATTTTACACAGTACGGCAGGCAGATATCCCCATTTTACACAGTACGCAGGCAGGTGCCCCCATTTTACACAGTGCGGCAGGCAGGTATCCCCATAGGCAGGTGTCCCCATTTTACACAGTGCGGCAGGTAGGTATCCCCATAGGCAGGTGTCCCCATTTTACACAGTGCGGAAGGTAGGTATCCCCATAGGCAGGTGTCTCCATTTTACACAGTGCGGCAGCGGCAGGCAGGTTTCAAGTGGGGGGGGGAGAGAGAGAGAATACTTACGTCTTCCCGCTCTTCGGTCCCGCCGACTCACGTCCCTCGCGCCGGCCACCTCCTCCTTCCATGCTTATCTCCTTATCGCCTCTGTCCGAGCGCTCCTGCTCGGGGGGCGGGGCTTCGCGGAATGACGCGTTTGCATCGTGACGTCACGACGCAAACGCGTCATTCCGCGAAACTCCGCCCCCCGAGCTGGAGCGCTCGGGCAGAGGCGATAAGGAGTAACAAAGTGCCGCGGCGGGCGCCCCGTGCGGTTGCACGGCTCGCCCGCCGCTAGAAACGGCACTGACAATACATAACACTATATTTTCATTCCTGATTTATGCCCCTTACATTATTTGTTGTTTTTCCTCTTTATATTCTTTTACAGTATATTACTTCCTCCTTCGCTGATTGCACCATGTCCCCTAACCTCTAATTTTTACTATTCCAACACTCAATTACTGCATTTTACATTAGTGTTCCCCTCACTTAATGTAACAGGTAAAATACTCATTATTATCCCCCCTCACTCACTGACTGCATTGTGTATGAGTGACCCAGGCTTACTGATTGTAGCAAGCCACATCGCCTAAAATACTCATTATTACCTCTCTCACTCACTGACTGCGTTGTGTATGAGTGACCCAGGCTTACTGATTGTAGCAAGCCACATCGCCTAAAATACTCATTATCAGGACCGTCTTAACAGCAGTGTGGGCCCCTGGGCACAGCAATGCACTGGGGCCCCTACCCATCCTCCAGGAGGGTGCTATCAGCGGCAGCTTAGATGTCCCGCGGGCGGTAGGGGATATACTAACTTCCGCTCAGCATATAGGACCTGGAGCAGTAATTTCTGCTAATTACTCCTTTACTGCACAGATGGGGTGGGAGGGAGAACACTAAACTGTAGAAGGTAGGCATTGGGCTGACTGAAGGGGCCCCGGTACATGACTTCCAGGGTGGTATGGGGTGTTTAATATGTAAGGGAGGGGTTGATAGTGGAGTGGGCTTAATATTCATCATTTTCTGGTGAGAGAGCAGCTTGCTTGACTGCAGATATCTCCAGTTCCTGGAAAAAGATTTCTTAGCTTTGAATGGGATAAAAAATTAGAGTGTCTCACCTGTCAGGAGGTACAGGGGACTTGGGATTCAGAGTTCAGGAGCCAGAGCAATCCACCAATGAATATATAAAACTGCATATTAGGTGTGTGCAGCTTGAGCAGAGACCAGCTGCTTGAAGGCTGATATCTCTGGTTCTGGGCATAGTATAGACAAGCTGCCAATGTCCACAGAAAGTGGAGAGTCCCAGATTTTGATATATACCCTCAGAAAAACTATAAGTCATACAGAGCCCGAGATATCTGGCTGGGAAGAGCAATTAACAGGCTTGGATGGGGACTACTGCCTTGAAGTCGGATATCTCTGGTTCCCTAGGGCCGATTTTCAAAAATCTGGTACCTCTGGAAAGAGGGGACCCTCAGCTATCAGACTAGGGCCCTTATACTCCTGGGGCCCTTGGGCAAGAGCCCATTGAGACCATACGAAAAGACGGCCCTGCTCATTATTACCTCTCTCACTCACTGACTGCATTGTGTATGAGTGACCCAGGCTTACTGATTGTAGCAAGCCACATCGCCTAAAATACTCATTGTTATCTCCCCTCACTCACTGATAGCATTGTGTATGAGTGACCCAGGCTTACTGATTGTAGCAAGCCACATCGCCTAAAATACTCATTATTACCTCTCTCACTCACTGACTGCATTGTGTATGAGTGACCCAGGCTTACTGATTGTAGCAAGCCACATCGCCTAAAATACTCATTATTACCTCTCTCACTCACTGACTGAGTTGTGTATAAGTGACCCAGGCTTACTGATTGTAGCAAGCCCCATCGCCTAAAATACTCATTGTTATCTCCCCTCACTCACTGATAGCATTGTGTATGAGTGACCCAGGCTTACTGATTGTAGCAAGCCACATCGCCTAAAATACTCATTATTACCTCTCTCACTCACTGACTGCATTGTGTATGAGTGACCCAGGCTTACTGATTGTAGCAAGCCACATCGCCTAAAATACTCATTATTACCTCTCTCACTCACTGACTGAGTTGTGTATAAGTGACCCAGGCTTACTGATTGTAGCAAGCCACATCGCCTAAAATACTCATTATTACCTCTCTCACTCACTGACTGCGTTGTGTATGAGTGACCCAGGCTTACTGATTGTAGCAAGCCACATCACCTAAAATACTCATTGTTATCTCCCCTCACTCACTGACTGCGTTGTGTATGAGTGACCCAGGCTTACTGATTGTAGCAAGCCCCATCGCCTAAAATACTCATTGTTATCTTCCCTCACTCACTGACTGCGTTGTGTATGAGTGACCCAGGCTTACTGATTGTAGCAAGCCACATCACCTGAAATACTCATTATTACCTCTCTCACTCACTGACTGCATTGTGTATGAGTGACCCAGGCTTACTGATTGTAGCAAGCCACATCGCCTAAAATACTCATTATTACCTCTCTCACTCACTGACTGCATTGTGTATGAGTGACCCAGGCTTACTGATTGTAGCAAGCCACATCGCCTAAAATACTCATTATTACCTCTCTCACTCACTGACTGCATTGTGTATGAGTGACCCAGGCTTACTGATTGTAGCAAGCCCCATCGCCTAAAATACTCATTGTTATCTTCCCTCACTCACTGACTGCGTTGTGTATGAGTGACCCAGGCTTACTTACTGTGGCAAGCCACATCGCCTAAAATACTCATTGTTATCTCCCCTCACTCACTGACTGCATTGTGTATGAGTGACCCAGGCTTACTGATTGTAGCAAGCCCCATCGCCTGAAATTCTCATTATTACCTCTCTCACTCACTGACTGCGTTGTGTATGAGTGACCTAGGCTTACTGATTGTAGCAAGCCCCATCGCCTGAAATTCTCATTATTACCTCTCTCACTCACTGACTGCATTGTGTATGAGTGACCCAGGCTTACTTATCGTAGCAAGCCACATCACCTGAAATACTTATTATTATGCCCCCACCCCACTCACTGAGCACATTTTAGAACAGCAGTTTATTATACCCATTATTACACATCTCAGTCAGTGACTATATTAATTATATATCAGTGCCCCCCTCCCCGATTGTAGTGCCTACTACAATCATTGAGGAGGGGGAGAGGGAGGCATTGATATCTATAATGGAGTCACACTAAAGGCACTGATATATAATCAATACAATCACTGACTGAGGGGTGCAATAATGGGCATTATAAGGAATGGGGGACCTGCTAATAGAGGATGGGGGATGTGCTACAATCAGTGGTGGTGGTGGGGGGGGGACACCGATATATAATGCAGGCACCCATACCTTATAATACTTATCATTACACCCAGTTACATTAGTGATGACTGCATTATATATGAGTGCCTCTCCCCCCTCCCTTACTGATTGTAGCAGCCCATCAGGTCCCCCATCCCTTATTATACCCATTATTACACCTCTCAGTCAGTGTGACTGTATTGATTATCTATCAGTGCCCCACTGATTGTAGCAGGGATCTCCCATACACGATAGTACTTAAAATAGAGTATTATAGCATATGGATATATCACCAGTCATTGTGTGCCTCTTCCTCACCATGATTGTAGCAGTCAGATGTTACATACTGTATTTAAAATAACATTGTGTCTCCCCCAATCCCCTCCCTATCATCCCCCCTGCCTCTCTCTGCACATCTGACATCATACACATGTGTGTCATGACTGGTCACATGCAAAGGACTGGAGACACAGGCATGCACTGGAGTCTGCAGCCAGCAGCTGTTTAATCACTGACAGCCTGCCAGGTGTATTCAGCCAGCCAAGCTCTCAGAAAATTTCAGTGGAGCTTGCGGTCTACCGGAAATGCCCTTATACGGCATTATCGGTTGGCCCACAGGGTCTTAAGCAGCCACTTTGGTTGCCTTGTGGTAAATCTGCTACTGAAGACTGCAAGAGGGGATAAATAATACATTTTGCTTTGTAATATGTTATTAAGGTTCTGAGGTCTACATACTGTAGTAAAGCCACCAAAAATGTATATATTTGAAATACAGAGATTTGGGGGATATGTTTGCACCTGTGCCCACCACTTGCAAGCTCAGCTACTGATGACACTGTAATGACGTAATTCACTTCAGTGTGGCCCCCCAGCCTGCAGTGTACAGCAGTGAATCATGGCATTACATCAAACGGAGCTTTGCACTCAACACCTTCCACTTGGACATTATGAAGATCAGGCACAGTAAGTATAATAATAATAATAATACTAATAATAATAATATTTTTTTTATATAGCTCTCTTTCTCCAATAGAACTCAAGGCGCTTAACAGATACATAGCATAATATAGAAAAGAAAGAATGAAGTACAGAACAGCTTTTCTTAAAATACAGAAGCATGAAGATACTAAAGGGACATTATGGAAATGCTTGAGTAAACTGGAAAGTGTTGAGTCGATTTTTTAAGGATTCTATAGTTGGGGCCTCTTGCAAGTATGGTCTATACCTTCTTGTAGAAAGTTATACAGTATACAGAAATAAGTTTATGATAAACACATATCTGACAACCATAGTATCTGGGCATGTAGACCAATATTGACCTTGTACACCATTACTTATCATGTAATATTGCATCATATTGTCTTAGAATACAATTTAGAATACAACAATGTTGCACAACACATTATAATGCAATATGAATAATTTTAGTAAAACCCTTCTAAAATCATAACATATGTAAGAAAATGTGTAAAGTAAAAATTGTAGACTATAACTACATTGATTAGAAAAAAAAGAAATCTTGATGCTCTGAATTAAAACATAACTCTCCCCCCCCCCCCGTCTACGTGTCAGAGCACACAGTTTGTTCAACAGATGTCTGTCAATAAGGAAAAATAACTTGGCTTCTTAAAATTCACTTAGTGGATAGCAGAGCGATGATTGGCAGCACAAATAGAACACAAACGTGAAAGCCTTCAATCGGCAGCTGATGCACACAAGGAACACGGGGATCTGAGTTTACAATAGAGAAAACATTACCAAGCTAATGGCATACGCAATCATTTGACCACCATGCATCCCTGATAGCAGCAGGGCTTCCATTTTCGGCTAAGTGTTAGAGTACCTTTTCGCTTTCTCTGACCACTGCAGGGGTAAAACAACCCAGTGTGCAAAACCCACTGACTGGTAATAAATTACTATATTGGATACTTTTTGTTTTCTTTCAGCAATGACTTTACTGAGAATACCTGCTATCATTACCAATTAAAGTGGGGCTTGCTTAGCAGACAGGCAATTCTTCTGCTTCACTTGACTTGGCAAGAATTACTGGGTTAGGATTTTTTACCAACCCTTGTCTATGACCAGACACTTTGTAGAAGAGTTTTTCCTAAAGGAACAAAAAGAATTGCTAGAACAAATTGTGTTTGTGCATGTTCTTCAGAAATAGCATCTATAAATATTAGGACGTGTGCTAAAATGTGCGACAACGTACAGTATTCGTTATCAAAGTATAAGCATTCGCCACTAACATATACTGACTGACTGATTAGGTGGTGCCTGCTAGTACTACTGTAGTGATATCAAAGTGCAGAATGCTTTTAAGGAATGAATGACAACTTGTTGCAAAGGGTTTTTGTTACTGCAAATAATAGTGTGGTAACAAGTTCAGATCACCTGAAACATGGGGATACAATGAAGCCATGCCAACTAAAAGTCCCTCAATCTATTCTTTATACATTTTCCCTTTGTGTGCCTCTATTTCATCCTGAAAAACATAACATTTATTCCCCCTGCTGAGTCTTTTGCTGGTGTATGACTTCATGCTAATACTGATACAAGCTCTTCCTTGGTGTAAAACCATGGTGTGACTGTGCATGTGCAAGGGCTAAGATGCCACTTTGAGCATCTTTAGATGCTAAAATACCACTTGGTGCATCTTTAGACGAAAGCATCAGTCGCACCATTCAAACTTGCATTAGTGCCACGCTAGGCAGTGGCGTATCTATAATGTGTGCAGTGTGTGTGATGCACACATTCTTCTTACATGGGAGAGCAGTAAGTGAAGGAACAAGCCACAGTCTGGCCAGTTGTAGTCAGAAAAATTTGATAGGAAAATGTAGGAAGTTAGGTACAAGAGTAGGAAAAAATGTCCCCCTCGGGCTGCATTATGACTGGTCAGAGAAGTCAGGTGGTTTACGGCTCTGGGTGTTGATTAGGGTCACTGCAAGCAACTGAAATTGCATACCTCTTACCCTTACAAATTAACAAAAGCTCCAGTTGTGTTTGTCTTTTTTATGTCATTTAATTCTATCCTTACTGCTGGTGTGCACCCAAATCATATTTTCTAATAGAGATAGTATGAATCTATAATATTGATACATTTTGATTACATAAGTAATGTAGAAATAATGCTAATTACCTGCTACTAATATTGTTATAACCTTGTCACCTATTATAATTGGACAGGGGTGATATCACATATTTATTTATTATTAGAAACATGGCATTAACCTACTTGGTTCTTTTTATGAACACATACAGTATGTGATATTCATACACCATACATTAATAGTCGCTGTTAAGAATTATATGATGGGGCTATATACATAAATGATAATGATCAATAATAATATTAATAAGGAAAAAATATAAAATCTATAAATAGCATGTTAGTCAAACTGATGTCATGTTACCCAACACAGCATTCATCAAACGGTATGCGGTTATTGGAATGTGGGTATAAATCCATACAGAAGATGAGCACAGCCCTGCAAGGACTTCCTGAGGACTAACTGACCGCACTGTATCAGAAGATCAGGACTCCATTTATAGAATTTCAGTCTTATTTTTAGGAAAATGATTATATATATAAGGAATGTCAGATTTTTGTTCTAGACATGGACAGATATAAGAGAATACTATCTATTACCAAGCAAATACAACAGGAGTTGGATACAATGGGGGTAATTCCAAGTTGATCGCAGCAGGAATTTTTATAGCAGTTGGGCAAAACCATGTGCACTGCAGGGGAGGCAGATATAACATGTGCAGAAAGAGTTAGATTTGGGTGGGTTATTTTGTTTCTGTGCAGGGTAAATACTCGCTGCTTTATTTTTACACTGCAAATTAGATTGCAGATTGAACACACCACACCCAAATCTATCTCTCTCTGCACATGTTATATCTGCCTCCCCTGCAGTGCACATGGTTTTGCCCAACTGCTAACAAAATTCCTGCTGCGATCAACTTGGAATTACCCCCAATATCCCTGTGCTCAGCATGCTGCCAGTCAGAATCCCATCAGCAGAATACTGATGGATTTTGGTAAGTGAAAATAATAAAAGCGTGTCCGGTGCTTAGGTAAAGGTGGGTACACACTAGTAGATATATCTGCAGATCAATTGATCTGCAGATATATCTATGGACGGATCGGGCAGTGTGTTCAGCATACACACTGCTCGATCCGTCGGGGACTGACGTCATGAACTGGGCGGGCGTGTACACACGCCCGCCCAGTTCAGCTGTCAATCACCGCCGGCCGCCGCAGCATGTGTACGGGCGGTCGGCCGACCGCCCCGTACACACACAGCGACGCGCCAATATATCGGTAGATATATTGGCCGTCGGCTGTGCTGCGCGGCCGACGTGATACATCTGTGAACGACGGAGTTCACAGACGTATCGGCCGTACACACTGGCCGACGGTCCCACGATATATCGGCCATTCAAGAGAACGGCCGATATATTGACCAGTGTGTACGGGCCTTAAGTCTCTAACACAGGTCAGATGAGTCTCACTCAGACGTCAAGTGGAAGAACTGTATCAATATGAACACCTCTTTATCCACACAGTTGTTGAAGAATATCCTCTCTATGGCCCTCATTCCGAGTTGTTCGCTCGTTCTTTTTCATCGCATCGCAGTGAAAATCCGCTTAGTACGCATGCGCAAAGTTCGCACTGCGACTGCGCCAAGTAACTTTACTATGAAGAAAGTATTTTTACTCACGGCTTTTTCTTCGCTCCGGCGATCGTAATGTGATTGACAGGAAATGGGTGTTACTGGGCGGAAACACGGCGTTTCAGGGGCGTGTGGCTAAAAACGCTACCGTTTCCGGAAAAAACGCAGGAGTGGCCGGAGAAACGGTGGGAGTGCCTGGGCGAAAGCTGGGTGTGTTTGTGACGTCAACCAGGAACGACAAGCACTGAACTGATCGCACAGGCAGAGTAAGTCTGGAGCTACTCTGAAACTGCTAAGTAGTTAGTAATCGCAATATTGCGAATACATCGGTCGCAATTTTAAGAAGCTAAGATTCACTCCCAGTAGGCGGCGGCTTAGCGTGTGTAACTCTGCTAAATTCGCCTTGCGACCGATCAACTCGGAATGAGGGCCTATGTATGAAATGTTCTTCCTCTGTTCAAGGACACTTCTGTTGTAAAATATGTCTCTCTAGATTTCTTCATATGCAAGGTCCATAAAGGATTGGTCACAAAAATTAAGAGATGGGAGCTTGGTGTGCAGTATGCAGCAATTTCTTTTCCACCCGGTTTTGTATCTCTCTCCGGGGTTCAACACAATTCAATTGGATAGAGTTTGACAATTTATTAGGACCAGCAAGTCCATAAAAACAAAATATACATAGAGACAATACCTTGCAACACCAGCCACAAAGCCTTTCTAGCAGAGCCGGCCATAGCCATAGGCAAACTAGGCAATTGCCTAGGGCATTTGGTATGCTTAGGGGCACCAGCAGCTTCTGCTGATTAAAATGATATGCGGCATGCCTATATTCTGTGTGTGACTGCGGCAGTATCTGCATGCAAAATGCTACGTTGCAGTGTATTCCTGGAAATCACTGTAATGTAGCATTTCATATGCAGATACAGCCGCAGTCGCACACAGAATATAGGCATGCTGCATATCATTTTAATCAGCAGAAGCTGCTTGTGCGACCTAGCCACATAGCAATGCAAATAAGATGCATTTTCATAAACAAAAGGCGCCCGACGTTAGCAGAGCTGCCAGCTGACTCATGCCAGGCATCTCCTGCAGAACTAGTGGCGGTGCTAGGGGGCACCAGCCAAAATCTTGCCTAGGGCATCATATTGGTTAGGGCCGGCTCTGCTTTCTAGCACCAAACAGAGTACAATATTGATGGAACCTGAGATAGGCGTGTACTCAATGTGAAGTGACAATAATAAAATGTGGATGTAGGTGTGGTACATACTAATATGACACAATATGAACTGGAGGGCATTGTAATGGGTCATAATCTGATGTGCTCATTGTAATGTGGAAAGCACTCTAATGTTACATAATAAGATGATAAAGTGTACTAGCAGCAGGGCCGGCCCGACACATACTCAGGTTACGCGGCCGCGTAGAGCGCCATACCATAGAGGGCGCTGCTGCAGAGAGTGAGTCACCATCACTCACTCTCTACAGCGCCGCGGACGCCCGCCCTGCACACAGGCTGTTGAGGTCAGTAGACGCAGGAGCATCTGACGGATTACACTGAGCAGATCTGACCATCTCCACTGCAGGGGGGAAGCATGGGTGGTCTGCACTGTAGATAAACATAGTCCTACAGGGCTCTCCTGCCTTCTGTGTACTTGAGTGTGAGGGACAGTTTTATAACACTTTCCCCTAATTGCGATTATTTGCCAGAGTGCTGTGACAAAGAGATGGGGTAGTGAGTCCACTTTGAGAACTTCCAACCCCCCCACCCCAGTTACTGATGGTACAGCCCTGATTCTTGTTGGGAGTATTCTGCTGTTTACTTTTGCACGCTGGTCGGGAGCAGGCCGTGCAGGAATACAGGAGTAGCAGCATGGCTCTGCCCCTGGAGGACCAGCAGCACATGGAGGAGGAGGAAAAACAGCAGTATTCTGAATGAGTATGAGGACTATCAGCAGGATGAGAAATTTAATTTAGGTAAGGTAGTATCTAGCTTCCCAGTTGTGGAACTACAAGTCCCAGCATGCTTTTAACAGCTCTTTCCATGGCATGTTGGGACTTGTAGTTCCACTGTAGCTGGAGAGACAGGGTTGCCTGATCTGATCATGCTTAATCAGTGGTAGGATACATGCTGTGGAACTGCACATTCCAGCATGCCTTTCCACAAATTTAGTATTTTCTAGCTGCAAAACGTTTTCAAAGTATGCTAGGATGTGTAGTCCCACAACATTGCCACAAGATTGTAGTGCCAAACATTGCCCCCACCTACCTTAAATCATTAATCCCATGATCTGCACCCTTTTGCAGTCAGTTTGTGATCTGCAATGTGTTTTGGTTGGTGTGGACTAGGGTTACTATACGTCACGTAATTGGGTGCCAGATGACTGCTCCAGTGGGATCCACTGTCCCATATATTTATTTTTGAAAAATAGCAACACTAACTCCATCACCCCTGCCTCAGACACCTACTCTCTCTACTCTCTCCTATGACCCCTGCCTCAGTCACCCACTATCATCTTGTCACCCCTGCCTCACCAGTCACCCACTAACTCCCTGTCACCTCTGCGCCCCCAGTTACCTACTATATCCCAGTCACCCACTATTGACCTGTACCCTTGGGTGTACAATTGCGTGGCTATGCCCCTTTCTTTAGAGACCACACCCCGAGACCGCACCTTTGGTGCACGCTGTCCCTTTAAAAGGTTTATCCAATCAAGGGGCGCCAAAATGGATTTTTGCTTACCAAAAAAAATAAGGTCAGGCCGGCCCTGACTAGCAGCCCTACGATGTAACATGCTGTAATGTAAACTAGGGAACTACTATGGTTCATAAAATAAACTACAGTAGGGCACTACTATGGGGAATACTATTAACTAGGGCACTACTGTGGTTCAGAAAATGAACTAGGGCACTATTATGGGGCAAAAAATGAAATACTGCTGCCGAGAGGTGTCTCTTAAGAATCATTGAGACAGGGGCCCCTTCAGTATGTTGCTATGGTGCCAACACAGTTTTGGTTATGCTTGATCCTAATCCACCCCTACAGCAGCCTAACCCTAGCCATCCCACTAATGCTTAACCCTAAACCTAACCCCTATATTTACCATTGGGATTTTGAGCGTCGGGATTCTGCTGCCGGGATTCTGACCATCGGCCGGCTGAGTGACAGGATATTGACCACATCTCTACACAACGTAGTATGTGAGGTAAGTCATTTGTTAGATTGGTGTGGTTTCAGTAATGACCAATGTACAGCATAATGTTTGTAAGAGATAAACAGTTACCAAGTGCACATGCAAGCAGAAAGTAACCTTTTCCTTCATGTTGACTTTAACCATTGCTAGTAGAGATAAGAGAGAGGCAGGGGCGGATTGGCCATAAGGCTCACCATGAAGAATCCTGGTAGGCCAATGTGTTTGAGGGGCCTGTTTTGTGTTTTGTCATGTGGCCCCACCCCCCACATGACAGGCAGCCCACCGCACTCAGTACACTGCATTTCCCCATTCATTCTGTTATTCCGTCTCTGCAGTATAGCAACTCTGCCATCCAGTGATGCTGCCATGGCTACACAGTATGTTATAATGTACCGCTTGTGCTGCCCATGTTGGGCCACTTCTACACAATAGTACAGGGACACTTTTAGTTCCCATTTCGCCCCTGGTCTCAGACACAGCGGCAGCAAAGATGTAAGGGAAGCTGCATTTGTATACAATCAGGGCCTATAAGGAGGGATCCCACCCCTCTTAACAGATCCCACCCACCCCCCTCATGAGACCACACCTCCATTAGGGCTGCAACCATAAATTTCCCAGGCTGATTTTACATCCCAATCCGCCCTGGAGAGGGGTAATATCTCTTTACTGTCAATGAGACAAAAAAGCGGTAATGTCGTGACAAAACATAAGGAAATGCAAAATATTTACCACAGCGCTTCCCTAGCTAACATCTCATTTTGCCTATGTACTACAGGTGTGTAGGTTATTATGCTAAGCAACTAACATTGACTCATTTAACTAGATAAAGCAATTCATTAACCGTGCATCTTTCCTAGATTTCCAGGCCCTCAATAGTCAATAATGATAATTTTCACAAGCCCTGACCTGACCATATTCCTGGTGTCTGCTATTGCCTTTCCTTGTATATAATAAGACAGAAGCTGGTTTAGAAGTTGTGACCTATGCAGTGGCGAAAAATCATCCCCATCGCCCGGAGGCAAGTTAGAGTTTGGTGCCCCTATCCCTAGAAAAAAAGGGAAAATGATATAGATAATTTGGGGCTAGAAAAAAGGTGATAGGACCCAGAGGGACAGTGCCAGCACTGGGATGACAGGGCCTGTACTGAGATGAAAGGGACAGTCTGGTGGGACTAGGTAAGTGGGGCCAGGACAAAATAAGACAGGGGTGACAAGGCCAGGAAAGAGGGGCAGGAGAGATGGTTGATAGGACCAGGGCAGAAGGGACAGCGAGAGGACAGGGGTGACAGGGCCATGACAGGAAAAGAACAGGGATGACAGGGTCAGGACAAAACAGAGGGGACAGGAGAGAGGGGTGTCAGGGACAGTGAGGAGGTTACAAGGCCAATACAGAGATGACAGGGACAGTACAATGGTGAAGAACAGAAATGACAGGGCCAAGATAAAGAACCAAGATAGAGATGTCAGGGACAGGACCAGGACATACAGTAGGTGACATGGCCAGGACAGAGGGGACAGGGATAGGACAGGGGTGATGGGGACAGTACAGTACAGAGGGGACAGGAGAGAGGGGTGACAGGACCAGTACAGGAGAGAGGGGAGACAAGGCCAGCACAGAGGTGACAGGACCAGGACACTTCTCTAAATACAGCACTGGTGGGAGGAAGTACTGTAGTTGGCAGCCTGGCCACACTCGCTATATATACTGTCACTGATACTGTAACCCCTCCCTCCAGTAACACTGACTATACTTCAGCCTGCGGTTTACATATGCTATCTCAGCTGACGGGATGCCAGCTGTCAATAACCCAACAGCGGCATCCTGCCAACCAGAATGCCAGCAGCGGGGTAAGCGCCAAGAGTCCCCTATTCCCACTCTAAGGGTGTCGTGGACACCCATGAGTGGGAATAGCCCTATTATCCTGAATGCCGGGATCCCAACAGGCGGCATTTTAACTGCATCCTCAGCTTGCAGCTGCTCAGAGCCTGCTCTCACAGCCAGAGAAGGTGTGTCCCGCTGTTGCCCGAATGAGTGTGCCTGGAGCAGAATGGATCCACTTACTGTCGGGATAAAATAATCCATACTAAAATAGTTTGTCTATAGCAAATAAAAAAAGACAAGAGTGTCTTCTATAAAGCAATTTTCACTTGCCTCCTCAGCCAATCACCCTGAAGCAGTATCCCATAACAGGTCAGCAGTCAGTTCATTCAGCGCCGATTCAATGCTTGGTTCCAGTCTCAAAAACACCACGAGTCAATACTGTTTATGCGCAGTAGCGCATTTAGGAGGATGGACAGTCTGTAAGAGCTGAGACGGGTCCTAGAGCCCGCCTGCTCTATCTTGAGAGACAGAGGCAGCGCAGACGCAGATTGCTGCACTGACAGTGACAACAAAAGCTCCCCTCACCCATAATATGAGTATGGTGACAGCAGGTGGGCGCTGAGACAACTGCCCTAGTGCTGCCTGCTCTATCAAAAACTTGATGGTGACAGTAGCAGAACTACTGCGGCTGCTCTTCATTAAAGAAGTACCAGTAAATACAGAGGGGGAGACAGGCCCAAGTTTATACGCCCCCTCCCTTCGAAACTGCCAGTGACTGTGTCTGATTCCCCGGACTGGAGTTCTGTACACTCTCCCCAGCCACAAGACAGGAACCAAGACAGGTATGGACGGAACAGGGGACAACGGAGGAGGTGCCCCATTCTGGGCTGGAGCTCGGCGGCAACTGACTCCGTTGTCTCCGGCAGTTCCGCCCCTGGACCTATGGGTATCCTGCAGTGAAGCCCAACCATCCTTACGGGTATCCATAGTGAATAATGGGGGTCATTCTGAGTTGATCACTAGCTGCCGTTGTTCGCAGCGCAGCGATCAGGCTAAAAATCAGCATTTCTGCGCATGCATATGCACCG
The DNA here is from genome assembly GCF_028390025.1 of Pseudophryne corroboree. NCBI lineage: Eukaryota > Metazoa > Chordata > Amphibia > Anura > Myobatrachidae > Pseudophryne > Pseudophryne corroboree. Next base: position 287,724,914 of record NC_086449.1, read on the forward strand.
CAATGTGCAGGCGCGTCGTATGGGTACAATGAGCATCATGGGTTTGCACAGAGTGTAATGAACATTCCAGTCGCACGGTCGAACGCAGGAAGATTGACATGAAGTTGGCGTTTCTGGGTGTCAACTGACCGTTTTCAGGGAGTGTTTGGGAAAACGCAGGCATGGCAGAAAAAACGCAGGCGTGGCTGGGCGTTAGTTGGGCGGGTGTGTGACGTTAAAAGCCGTCCCTCCATCGTTAGAATTAACGCACACAAAGAGTAACTACAGGGCTGGTCTTGTTTTGCACAAAATGATTTTGCAGGCGCTCTGCTGCACAAGTGTTCGCACTTCTGCAAAGTGAAAATACACTTCCCAGTGTGAGGCGAAAATGCATTTGCACGGCTGCTAAAAACTGCTAGCGAGCGATCAACTCAGAATGATCCCCTATATGTGAGTGCTCCTTAGACTCTGTGCTGATAATATTGGATTGTGGCTAGATATTGGCTCAGAGTTCACAGCCTCAGCTGCTCTAGCTGACTTTTGACCTTAGCACAGTATGCGCCATGGTGAAGCAGCAAATGAAATACAATGAGAAACATAACACGCCTAAAGATTACACAGACTAGCTCATTGAAAGCTGGACACGTGTCCACACGAAGTAAGAGCAGAATCAATGGTCTAAACAAGATGCTCTGGTTTTCAATATGTAATGCTGATATTTACAGGTGAAACTCAGAAAATTAGAATATTGTGCAAATGTTCACTTATTTCAGTAATTCAACTTAAAAGGTGAAACTAATTTATTATATAGACTCATTACATGCAAAGTGAGATATTTCAAGCCTTTATTTGTTATAATTTTGATGTTTGTGGCTTACAGTTTAAGAAAACCCCAAATCCAAAATCCAAAATCTCAGAAAATTAGAATATTAAATAAAATCAATAAAAAAAGGATTTTAAATACAGAAATGTCAGCTCTCTTAAAAGTATAATCATGCATATGTACTCAGTACTTGGTTTGGGCCCCTTTTGCATGAATTACTGCCTCAGTGTGATGTGACATGGATTCTATCAGCCTGTGGCACTGCTACATAATCTCCACACATACACACGTATGTGTGGAGATTATGTACAGTATATAGGGATATGAGAGGCAGTTTAAAGAGAAGAGAAAATATTACATGTAGGCCTACTGTTGCTTGGTAATTGTCTTCCTTATCAAATATAAACTCCCAATACAGAGAATACATAAGTGTTACCGGCGTCTGGGATCCCGGCTGTGTATCCCATCAGTGGTGCGAGCGCTAGAAAGCCCCCTGCGGGCTCGCTGCGCTCACCACAATGCAGGCACGGTGGCTCACTGTGCTTGCCACAGGTTATATTTTTCCTCTATGGGTGTCATAGAAAAGACTGTGGCGCCAGTATTCCGGTGGCGGCATTTCACAGCCTGTCAGGATTCCGGCGTCAGTATTGTGCACGCCGGGATCCCAGTAGGCGTTCCCGAGATTGCCTCCCCAATACAGTATACTAGAAACAATTTACCCAGTGATACTATACAAATAAGCGTATATAGTATATAACTACATACAAAGAATGCCCTAAAGATACTACGATACATTATAGTCCCCATTCATACATATGCATGTTTATATTGCCAATATATACCTTTCTAATGTTCCATTCCCTTACATATTACATTTTTATATTGTATTAATCCAATATACTGTATTTGTCATTTGTATAATCTGTAGAAGTAGAATACACTGCTTGATACATACACCTGCTGAGAACTGCCTACAGGAATAACAAATACCAGCTCTCTAGTTCCAGGTGAGCATTCTCAGTACAAGGGGAAACTCTCATGTATTCCTCAGCCAGTCATCCAGCTCTTGTCTCAGCTGCACAATGCAAATGTTTGTCTTCCCTCATGAGCCTCTTTTGGGCTGCACAGCTTTATCAGCTCTCTGTGTATGACAGACCTCTTTATCAGCCTGGCAGATAGGAGGAAGCCATCATACATCACGCACCATACAGAGCACAGGAACCTACATTAATGAATGCCTGTCACTGGCATAAACCTACAAAATGAATACAGTCACACATAAAAGAGATGAAATATATAACACAATCCAAAGACTCTGGATGGTGCTTGGAAGCATTAGAGACAATAAAACGGATAAAAATAAGTAGAGATGATTTTCTGCACAGTGCAGCAGATAGTTCTGGGAATTTTTACTCCAGGTGTAGTGAAACTTTGAGAAATGCTATTCCACAATATAGCATACTGTACTCTTAAAAAAAAACGGCAATATAATTCTCATTGATAATTAAAGTAATGAAAAATGTGTTATTATATTACTTATATATGCTGTAGGTATTGTTAGGAGAAGTAGGTGACTGCATTGTTCTTCAGGCATTCAGGCTGTCAGCCGTCATTCTTTATGAGTTGCAGTATTGTTATTCATTCATGTTCATTTCATGGTGGCAGCTTCACTTGCTAACATTAGCAGCTCCGTAGCCTAGAAAATCGCAGCTGTGTAGGCAAGAGCATACCGACATGAATTAGGTGCAATGGGGCAGATGTATTAACCTGGAGGAGGCATACGGAAGTGATAAACCAGTGATATGTGCAAGGCGATAAAGGCACCAGCCAATCAGCTCCAATATGTAAATTAACAGGATCTGATTGGCTGGTGCGTTTATCACCTTGCACATATCACTGGTTTATCACTTCCTTATGCCTTCTCCAGGTTAATACATCTGCCCCATTGTTAGCTGTGTGTCCTCCGGACCTGCAGTCACATGTCTTTATAAAGTCTCTCTGATCATATGGTGGGTGGCCTCACACTGAGCCTGGTTCTGAGTCAGACGCAATGTGACTTTGTTTGTGTTAAGTCAAATTAACTACCTTATGCTAATGCAGGGTTCCGAAAACAGCCAATGTGAGAAACTGTGTGTCAAGTGAGAGGCCCACTGATTTTATAATTAGTATTGGTACTTTTACAACACCATTCTAGGTTAAAGATGTCCATCAGAAACAGACTTCCTGTCCCCATACATGTCTCAACATCACAAGGAGCTTTAGCTACAGTACACGCTATTGCAGTCCCATCAGACAAATCTCTTGCCTGATGCCACCCAGTTTCAGCCAATTTCACAAAAGCAAGTGCAGAGGTACTGTTTGCTGTATGTGAATGGTGGTAGTTTCATCATTGCCAAACACTCGATACACAGGAAGTGTTTGTTTTACAGGAAGTTCCTCAGCAGCCATTTGTTCAGCATGACTACAGTTAGTTAAGACACACTTCTGCAGCTCTCCAGAATCTCCAGTGGTGAGTTGTACATAGATCAATTCACATAAAGTCTGGCTATGATGGCACAAGGTTTCTGACGCATATACAGATGTGCACAGCATCAACTTGCGGGAAATCATCTGCCGCGTGTGTACTAATCATGGCAGTGACTAACTGCAGCCTGGCCGATCGAACCACAGCTGGCATATGCTCCATGTTTCCTTATGGAAGCAGATGTGTACACACATGCTCGTGGACATTCACTGGCATACTCTTCTTGGCAAACAAGTCGCGGTTACTGTGACTCATCTGCAAGATGAAAAAGGACACACCTGTATCTTCTGGTTTTCGACCATGCCATTGTGGACACATGGCTCAAGTTCAAGAAGGAATGGCATCTATACTGCTGTGCCAAGCTCTCAGACAAATAAAAAAGGTACAGACATATACCCTACTTAACCTAGATGGTGCTGAAACTGTTCATAAAGCAGACACATTTGTCTATTTGGAGGGGGAGGATGAGGAAGATCAAGACACACTACTGTATAAAGCCCCTCTGAGAGTACCCTTTCATATGCTGCCAGATTGAAACTATTAGCAAAAATGTAATTATGGTGCATTAGCAGGTGAGATCATCAGGGACAGGATTGTGTGGGACTTATAATGATGTTACTTATGTACATTTACTGTGTGAAAAGGAATTAACACTGGATACTGCTAAACGCACATGCATGCTACACGCGCAGGCCAAAAAAAAGTGCAATGGAGTTCAAAAAGAGTCTGATATTTACGACCTCCAGCAACACATGCAGCAACAAACACAATGTGTGAATTGCAGCAGTCACTATCCATATGAATGCCACAAATGCCCTGCTTTCGATAAACACAGCAATGCTTGTGACAAACAAAATAATTTTGCATAAAGCTGATGAGACAACCTTACACTGCACTTTCCAGCAGCCCGCCACATAGAGTTCACACTATAGACGCTCCGCCAGAAAACACCCCAGACACCAGAGGAGCAAAAAAAGTGCTATATATTTACCACTATAATAGACAAGACAAATAATGCCATCAATTAAAAATTGACACTGGTGCCAGGTGTAACGTTATGTCACATAAACTTCTCCAGTAATCAAGACCATGATTTCCCACTGCAGTTTCATTTAGTATACAGCAATGTCAAACTGCTCCTAGGTTTGCCAGATAGCATAAAACTGGGATTAATAACTTTCAAGTGCTGATATGCAGGAAATTCAATAGTATGTTCCTGATCTGTTCAATTGTAATACCATTGGGAAACGCCCAGTCACCTATCACATGCATTTATTATGGGACTATTTCTCCCATAGTATGTGCTCCCAGATGTGTGCCTCTGGGCATGATTAACAAAGTGATAGCGAATGTTATATCACATGACACCATTAGGTATAATTGATCAAGTGGTAAAAGCAACTCCTTAGGTGTCAGCTATGGTTGCTGCAATAAAAAAACCAGATCGTTCTGTATGCATCTGTAGTGATCATGTGCATCTGAACAAAGCACTGATGAGACACATCACTCCCTCAGAACTGTAGAGTAAGTAATAGCTGATATGCCAAATGCAAAGATATTTACTACTATAGATGCCAAATATGGATTCTGGCAGATCACACTGGCACCCAAATCTAAATCTCTCTGCACATGTTGCATCTGCACCACCTGCAGTGCAACATGGTTTTGCCCATCAGTATACTTTTTTGGTTTTCTAACAGACCTGGATAAGGCCCTAAGACCGTAATTTGAGAACAACATGCAAGATGCTCTGCAGAACTCCAGGTTGTGTCTCAAAGCCACTTATTATAAAATATCCCATCACTAAAGCCAGGGCTGTTCCCAGCCAATTTGGCTCCCAGTGCAAGTTTAAAAATGCGCCCCCCCCCCCCCCCCCCCCAATGACATTAAAAAAAATGTGCCCCCCCCCATGGATATAAAAAGATAAAGCATGCTTGTGTGGCCTCATTAAAATGGGCGTGGTCTCATTAAAATGGGCGTGGCCTCATCTGATCTCATCATCACGGCCACCTCGGTAAAAAAAAAAAGTCCCCATTTTACAAAGTTCGCTAGGCAAGAGTCCCCATTTTACACATTGCGGCAGGCACGTGTCCCCATTTTACACATTACGGCATTACGGCAGGCAAGAGTCCCCATTTTACACATTATGGCAGGCAAGAGTCCCCATTTTACACATTACGGCAGGCAAGAGTCCCCATTTTACACATTACGGCAGGCACGTGTCCCCATTTTACACAGTATTGCAGGCACGTGTCCCCATTTTACACATTGCGGCAGGCACGTGTCCCCATTTTACACAGTACGGCAGGCAAGTGTCCCCATTTTACACAGTATGGCAGGCACGTGTCCCCATTTTACACATTGCGGCAGGCACGTGTCCCCATTTTACACTTTGCGGCAGGCAAGTGTCCCCATTTTACACATTGCGGCAGGCACGTGTCCCCAATTTTCGCAGTACGGCAGGCAAGAGTCCCCATTTTACACAGTATTGCAGGCACGTGTCCCCATTTTACACATTGCGGCAGGCACGTGTCCCCATTTTACACAGTACGGCAGGCAAGTGTCCCCATTTTACACAGTACGGCAGGCACGTGTCCCCATTTTACACATTGCGGCAGGCACGTGTCCCCATTTTACACATTGCGGAAGGCACGTGTCCCCATTTTTCTCAGTACAGCAGGCACATGTCCCCATTTTACACATTGCGGCAGGCACGTGTCCCCATTTTACACATTGCGGCAGGCACGTGTCCCCATTTTACACATTGCAGCAGGGACGTGTCCCCATTTTACACAGTATTGCAGGCAAGTGTCCCCATTTTACACAGTACGGCAGGCAAGAGTCCCCATTTTACACAGTATGGCAGGCAATAGTCCCCATTTTACACAAAACGGCAGGCACGTGCGCCCATTTTACACATTGCGGCAGGCACGTGTCCCCATTTTACACATTGTGGCAGGCACGTGTCCCCATTTTACATAGTATTGCAGGCAAGTGTCCCCATTTTACACAGTACTGCAGGCAAGAGTCCCCATTTTACACAGTATTGCAGGCAAGTGTCCCCATTTTACACAGTATTGCAGGCAAGTGTCCCCATTTTACACAGTATTGAAGGCAAGAGTCCCAATTTTATACAGTACGGCAGGCAAGTGTCAAGTTGGGGGAGAGGAAGGGAGAGGGGGGGAGAGAGAGAGAGAGACTACTTACATACAGTATGAAGTGGCTCTTCCTGCTCTTTGGCCCGCGCCGGCCGCCTCCTCCTTCCAGCTGGCTACCCCTCCTCTTGTCATCGGTACTCCTGTTCGGGGAGCGGAGTTTCGCGGAATGACACGATTGCGTCGTGACGGCACGACACAACCGCTTCATTCCGTGAAACTCCGCCCCCCGAACAGGAGTACTCCGGAAGGGGGAGGAGGAGAAAAAAGACCTGCAAAGTGCCGCGGCGGGCGCCCCATGCGGCTGTACGGCTCGCCCGCCGCTAGAAACGGCAATGACTAAAGCCCATTGTCCTGAGTTGGGTATGGGTTATCGGTGCTTGGGATACCGCAGGTCACCATACCGATGTCGTGATCCTGGCATTTAGATTGCCAGCAGGGAAAGCTAGCAAAACAAAGCCCCTTTCAGGCACGCTGCGCTCACCACAGGTTCTATTCTCACTCTATGGGTGTCATGGACACCCACGAGTGGGAATAGCCCCAGTCAGTTGGGATTCCGGCATCGGTGTAGTGACCACCGGTCTCCCGACCATGGTCACATAACCACATCCCATTGTCCCATGGGCAGACCGTCCGCATCAAGACCGCTTTTCAGATTTGACAGAGTCAAGACTACAGAGATCTTCCAATAGGCCCAACAGCTATGTGGTGCAATCTGACAGCATTTTGAAAGCGGTCAACAGGCACTACCCCCTAGGGGTGTGTGAGCCAACACCACCACCTCAGTTAGCAATGATCATAATGGACAAGATACTCCCATTCACTTGCCCAGTAGTGAACCTATTCAGGCACCAGACACACAATTAGCTACTTTCTTTGTTACAAAGTTTTGGATAACTTCCAGGCCTTACCCAAAATTACTGACTATGTTACTTAATCTCCCATTTTTATAGTTTGTTTGTTATTTGTTGTACACTGTCCCCGCTACCAACACATGTCATACTGTCTTACACTCATACACTTGTTATTGTTCTTTAAAAGAGGGATATAGATGTACTGTATGCTATATGTGGATGGCGGAAGTTGCATCATTGCCATCCTCTTGTTATACAGGAAGTGTTTGTTATATACAGTTTGAAGTGCCTCTGCAGCCATTTGTCCAGCATGACTGCAACTAATAAAGACACACTTGGTGATTTGCAAACAGACCACTTTACAGTGAGATCTACAGGCAGAGTTCCATCTGACTAATTGGTTGTAGGTATGCAAAAATGCATAAATTAAATTCTGTGCATGCGCTGTATAGTAATAATTGCTACTTGCATCCAAGAGGTGAGATATGTCCAGGCGTGAGCTGCAAAAACACGATGAATGATACTGAAGTGGCTGTGGGCAAAAAGTGTCCAGAGATATTTCTCAATTGGCAGGATTACTGGCACACTTTACATTACCTTTGCTCCCCACCACCACCCACAGCTGTGCTACTTCACATGTGCTGTCGGGGGAGGGGGGAGGGGGGGGCACCACAGTATATTTCCCCAAAAGGCTATGGGGCAACATCCCAGTCAATTTTGCCTGTGGGGTGGGGTCCTGCCTTTTTTATCAGTTCCAGGTTCCACAATTTTTGATGGCAGCATTGTTGACAGCACCCTCAAAGCCCTAGACTGACATCGCTTTTATTATATTTTAAGTGGCTTAGACAGGTGATCTTAATAGGTCAAAAAAATTTTTAATTTTACTATATTTTTGGGAGAGAATATTGTCATTGTGCGACTAGGGTTTAGGCCATACATGCCTACTCTCTCAAATTAGCCAAGAGGCTCCTGAATCTCAGGTGCTACTCCCAGCTACACAGTAGAGCATTCAAGCCTCCAGGCCTCTGGGACTCATCTGCACAAATCTGCCTGGCCCATGAGTGAAATGGGCAGTCATGGGGGCAGATGACATGACCACTGCTGAAATGCATCATCATAGTCACGTCCCCTGCTTTACAATACCAGTAATCTGAGCATTATATAGCAGGGTGCAGGGCCATATTGATACTATCATGATGTCACACCACCCTACACCGTCCATCTATGCCTTGCCACACACCCCGCGATATGCTGACCTGCCTGCCCACAAATAGAGGAGGCAACAAGAAAGTTGGCAAGTATGGTTTAGGCTAATCTAGGCAAAATCTGTAGTTAAACTCTTCACTTAACTCAAATTCATTAGTTTGTTCAGTAATATCTGTTCAACATGTCACATTAAAAGCATGCTATACTTTTTCCTTTGGCTTAAAATTTGTTCAAAGAAAACATTAACACTTTCTATAGGGGGGCCCTGAACTAGTATCTTGTCTAGGACCATGTGTTGTCTTAATCCAACTGTACTTTCTATGATAGTTTCCCTAGTAAAGATATGTGTAAATTATCATCATCACTTGTTAGCATGTATCTTTAACACTAGTACTTCCAGAGCCAAAAATGATATATCTTTTAGAAGACATATTGCTGCATGTAGCTGGAGACATGTGAAAGAGAAAAAAACTAAGCGCTTAGGTGAGAAGCACTGCACTATGATTGTCAGCAGCCTCCTGATAAAGGGAATTGCCAGTCCCTTGAAACAGAAACTAACCAACAGATAACAAGTGGCGCTTGACAATCAGATAAATTAAAAAAACATTTATTTGTATACAGTGTGTTAAAGTTACAACAAACTCCCGGGAGAATAAAAGTAATGTAACAAATTTCACAGCAATAAAATTGTGCACTGTTTTAAAAATACATGATCAATTCCTCAGAAAACCGTTTGTAATAGATGAACTAATATGCACATGCTTACTAAATAACTACGCCTGGGAGATTTTCAACCGTATTAGATTCACTTAGTACACACACAATTATGGTGAAAAAATGTATGTGACCAATAAATATGATATCTAAACATAAGTCACTCACGGCTTAGTGTGCCAGAAGGTGCTGCATGCGTCAAAAATCCATTAGAGTGGATAGCTGGTTTACAAGTGAATGGAAAAGTTACCTCCGCTGGGCAGGAGCCTGTGTTTTCCTTGCTCCCTGGTGTCGTCTCACTGTCCGTCAGAGACACACACCAGAGCCTCAGCGGGTACAGTTGATGCTGCGCCGTGCAGGGTGCCCCAACGAGCCGTTCCAGATGGTTCACACTCCTCCGGTACCTCCGCACTTACAGACAGGAGGCTGTTTAGCTGGTGTTCCGGAGTTTGCCGGTCTGCGCCGGGCTGAGAGGGAACAGCACCCGCTGTTATCGCTTCCCCAGATATCGTTGTCGGCTATAGCCACGGGGACTGGAGCTGCAGTGCAAATGCTCCCAATGGCGATGCTGAATGAACGGGCTCCTTTGCACGGATTTGACGTTAGTGCAGCAGCTGATAACGGTGTAGATCCTTGCAGAGTAAAAGCCTGTGTCCTTAACGCGTTTCAACGCCAGCAGGGCGTCTTTTTCGAAAGGCAGGTATACCTGGGGATAGGAGTGGTCTTATTCTTATACCTATTCCCCAGGTGCAGCTAATTTTCAGTAATTAAATTCAGCCGTCTCTTATGTCACTAATTGGTATATAGTATAGTGAACTTCTGGCATTATGAGACAGGTGAGTATATTTAAAAAGGACATCACCATATTGGTAACATTTGGGTGATTTAATCTAATACATATTATCACAACATAAATCACATTTAGTACATAAAAAATAAATAAATAAATAATAATGAATCCAAATAGGTTATGGTATATGAGACTGGGAATACTATTCTTATTTTAAAAGATGCTTGTGCTATCTAAAAGTGTCATGCTAATTTCATATTTTTCTATATATGCAAATAATGAATATGTTTTCTGAAATTGTCATGGTATTAATTTACATGATTATAATGGAAAGAATTAATTTCCTTTCCTATATTCTTTACTTGTATTTATGCTTAAAGTCTGTGCTATCACCAGCACAGATTAAAAAATATATTTTAAGCATAGAGACACCCCAGAAGCAAAGAGAGGGAAAGAGAGGAATATGAAAAAAGAGACATTAGGACTGGTTTACAAAAATAAAAAATAATAAAAAAGTAATAAAATATTAAAAAGTAAAAAGTTTTTTCAAAAAAAGGGAAAATGTAGATTTTTTTATAAATTAACTATAAGGAGTTTTTTAATTAAAGGTAGACAGATGCATGCGTGTATGTCCACGTGCATATGTACACGCGCACACATAAACTGTGCACACACATCCACATGTGCACAGATTTACATGTCCTCCTTTGGGAATGGTCCAATCGCTCCAGAACCATTCCATGGAAGCTATATCACTGGGTACAATATGTTCTACATGTTTTGCAAAGTATACTTTTCATGTTGAAACCATACCACCAGATCCAAACAATCCTATAAGATTGTTTGGATTGTGAGAGATTCATGGATCAGTCTACACGCATGTACCCGCATTAACATGCGAATACATATGTGCAGACCGTAAACAAATGGCTAACATGGAGTGTAGTCATTCAACCAGATTCTTCAAATGAACTCCAGATCGATTGTTTCATTCAAACCCTGAGGATTTAGTGTCTGTAATTTTAAAATCCATGCTGCCTCCTGTCTGCATAAGGTTCTAAAGCGATCACCACCTCTGCTGGTTGCTGGAATATGTTCCAGCCCAATCAGCAGAAGCCCTGTTGGATCGCCTCCATGAAGCTCAGAAAAATGTCGGGGTACACTATGGTTCATGATGTTATTAAGGATGTTCCTTCTGTGTTCCATAAATCTGAGCTTCAGGGAACGTGTCGTTCGACCCACATAATATAGTTGACAGGGACATATCAGTAAATAAATAACATATTGGGTACTACAATTGATAAATGTATCAATTGTGTACTCTTTTCTCGAGACACTTGATGTCACTCTTTTGGTTTTATTCAGAGCAAACATACACGTTGTACACCGCTTGTGATTGCAACGGAAAAAGCCTGTAACCTCTGGTCCAATAAGTGTTCTTTGTGTGTTTTTTAAAGATCGATCTGGCTGTCCTTTAAAGAAACTGGGAGCTAAAATATTGCGCAGATTGTTGGCTTTCTTAAAGACAATCGTAGGTGTTTCATCTAGATGTTCCTTAAGGACCGAATCGGTAAATAATAATCTATAATTTTTATTGATTATACCCTTAATTTTACTGGCTGCTATGTTAAATTTAGACTTGAATACCAGACTGTATTTGTCTTTGTTCATCTTCATTATTTCATTTTTACTTTTATTTTTATTTTTGTTTTTACTATTAATTTTATTTATATTTTTATTTGTAACCTCCAAACTTTCTTCGCTTTGATGGCCAGATTCCTGTGGATTGGTACAGTTCTCATTATGTATGGCTAGTGTTTCTTTTCTCACAAGTTTGGAGGCATAAGCCAAAGCCTCATCCAACACCACCTGTGGGTAATCACAACCCTTGAATGTTTCTACCAGTTCATTAACCTGTTCGTGAAATTTTTTATCAGAAGTACAGTTTCTCCTGATTCTATGTACCTGGCTTTTTGGTACATTCTTAAGCCAGTTTTTGTTATGGTTACTAGAGTAAGGAATGTAATTACATACATCTACTGATTTTTTAAAAGGTGATACTGTGACGATGTCCTCTACCACCTCCACCGTTACATCTAAAAAATTAATTTGTGAGGGATGGTGAGTGCACGTGAGGGTTAAACCATAAGTGTTATTATTTAAATCTCTAACGAATTCAGTGACTGAAGTAGAATCCCCCTTCCAAACAAAAAACAGGTCGTCGATATAACGGCCGTAGAGGACCAGGTTCGCACTGTGGGCGCCTCCCCAAATGTGGGTGTTTTCAAAGGCGCCCATGTAAATGTTGGCAAAACTAGGTGCGAACCTGGTCCCCATCGCCGTGCCGAGGACCTGGAGGTAATAACAGTGATCAAATAAAAAATAATTGTGAGACAAAATGAAAGCAATTGCAGAAAGAATAAATTGGCGTTTCCCCTCTGAGATACCCATATCTTCACACAGGCTTTTTGCCACGCAGTCTATCCCTTTTGCATGTGGGATGTTAGTATAAAGAGCTTGGACGTCACATGTGACGAACATAAAATCAGAGCTCCATTCCAGACCTTCTACCAGTTTAATAAACTCAGTAGTGTCTCTAATATGGGATCTCAGAGAGGTAGCGTGTGGTTGTAAAAAGTGATCAACGTAATAAGACAAATTGGATGTAAGACCGTCGATCCCTGAAATAATAGGGCGACCTGGTGGTTCGTGCAGTGTTTTGTGTACTTTAGGGAGGTGATAATAAATCGGAGTGATTGGGTGGAGGGGGTAGAGGAACTCGAATTCATCACAAGTAATTATATCATTGGCACAAGCTGTTGTAAGCATGTTTTTTAATTGCTTTTGGTAATCAAGGGTTGGATCCTGTCCTAAAGTTCTATAGAAAGTGGTGTCAGTGAGCTGCCTTCTGGCCTCTCTAATATAGTCTTCAGTATTTTGTACCACTACTCCTCCTCCCTTATCTGCAGATTTAATCGTGAGTGCCTGGTTGTCGGAGAGTCTTTTAAGGGTTTTTCTTTCATCAGGCTTCAAATTAAATAGACAGGGATGTATTTTCTGATCACATAGATTGCGAAATTCTTCTAAGGTGGTATGGTAGAAAGTATCTATGGCACTGGTTTTATGTTGAATGGGAAAAAATTGTGATTTTTTCTTAAACGTGCTTCTATTAGCATCAAACAAGGGTATTTTAGTCTGTCTTTCTAAATCGTCATGAGAGACATTTTCCAGTAAAAGGTCATTAAGCATATTAAGTCCAGAAGTATCATCTTGATCTAAAACAACTTCAAAGTTATTTGGACGTGTACTTTGTTTATCTGCCGTCACAAAAAATCTTTTCCTACATAATCCTCTAACAAAACGATTGAGTTCAATGAAGAGCTCAAAAAAATTGGGGCGTGTGGTGGGTGCAAAATTCATCCCTTTCGAAAGGATTTTTTCCTCAGTGTTTGTTAAAGCAACAGAGGAAAGATTAAAAATACCAACTGGTTTTAACGGAACCTTTGATTTTTGTTGCCCCTTTCCTCCTCTTCGACCTCTTGGTCGAAATCTCTTCCTCTTTTTGGTGTACGTGTCAGGGGGTCGTACCGATTTTGTAGGAAGTGTCTGCTCCCTCTGGGATTTAATTCCGTCCTGTTTCTCCTTCCCCTGTCTAAAAAATGACGACGCTCTCGGGGAGACTCTCCATTCACAGCTCTTGTAAAAGATTCTTGCTGTTGTGGAGTTTTTTTGTGTGGTAAAGTTGACCACCCAGGTGACATTTGTGTATCGTTGGAGTACTTACTATTCTCTGGTAATTCACGTGTTTTATACTGAGTGGATCTGTATTGGTATCTACCTCTTTGGGATCTAGATTGATAGCTGGTATTTTCCCTATACTTAGATTTTTGACGTATCTCTGATCTAGATTCCTCTCTTGCTCTATTTAGATTATGATAACTTTTCGTAGTTTTAGTGTCATAATCTCTTAAGTCACGTGAGAATTTTTTCTCCTTTCTATCAATGATTTCTTTCTCATATTGTTCTAACCTCTTATTCATTACACTTTCCTTCTCTTTGTAATAATCCTCATCTTTATATTTCTGTAGTGCATCTTGCGTTTGTTTAATCTCATTCTCAATTTCAATTAGTTTGTTTCCCCTATAATCAACTATCAATTGCATGAGCGCAAATGAACATTTGTCCAAAATTTTTTCCCATTGCTCCAATAGATCAGGATCATTGTTGAACGATGAGCTCTTGAAAATTCGCAGACCACGGGGTATTTTTTTATGTTCTAAGTACTTTGATAGAGACGTTTTGTCCCACCAGTGTCTAGATTCAGATTTAAGCAGCTCCTCAAGTCTGTTTGAATTTTTCAAGAACTCATCGTGGGGTGCTTCCTCATTAATATGATTCCCAGTCTCATATTGCTTGAGAACTTCTTGTCTCCGTTGTATTCTATCTGTATAAAAATTCATTTTGCAGTGCCTTTCACCCTAGCCGCTATAGTGTGGCAAGATTGAAAAATGTGAAAGAGAAAAAAACTAAGCGCTTAGGTGAGAAGCACTGCACTATGATTGTCAGCAGCCTCCTGATAAAGGGAATTGCCAGTCCCTTGAAACAGAAACTAACCAACAGATAACAAGTGGCGCTTGACAATCAGATAAATTAAAAAAACATTTATTTGTATACAGTGTGTTAAAGTTACAACAAACTCCCGGGAGAATAAAAGTAATGTAACAAATTTCACAGCAATAAAATTGTGCACTGTTTTAAAAATACATGATCAATTCCTCAGAAAACCGTTTGTAATAGATGAACTAATATGCACATGCTTACTAAATAACTACGCCTGGGAGATTTTCAACCGTATTAGATTCACTTAGTACACACACAATTATGGTGAAAAAATGTATGTGACCAATAAATATGATATCTAAACATAAGTCACTCACGGCTTAGTGTGCCAGAAGGTGCTGCATGCGTCAAAAATCCATTAGAGTGGATAGCTGGTTTACAAGTGAATGGAAAAGTTACCTCCGCTGGGCAGGAGCCTGTGTTTTCCTTGCTCCCTGGTGTCGTCTCACTGTCCGTCAGAGACACACACCAGAGCCTCAGCGGGTACAGTTGATGCTGCGCCGTGCAGGGTGCCCCAACGAGCCGTTCCAGATGGTTCACACTCCTCCGGTACCTCCGCACTTACAGACAGGAGGCTGTTTAGCTGGTGTTCCGGAGTTTGCCGGTCTGCGCCGGGCTGAGAGGGAACAGCACCCGCTGTTATCGCTTCCCCAGATATCGTTGTCGGCTATAGCCACGGGGACTGGAGCTGCAGTGCAAATGCTCCCAATGGCGATGCTGAATGAACGGGCTCCTTTGCACGGATTTGACGTTAGTGCAGCAGCTGATAACGGTGTAGATCCTTGCAGAGTAAAAGCCTGTGTCCTTAACGCGTTTCAAC
Source organism: Pseudophryne corroboree (assembly GCF_028390025.1). NCBI lineage: Eukaryota > Metazoa > Chordata > Amphibia > Anura > Myobatrachidae > Pseudophryne > Pseudophryne corroboree. Next base: position 287,740,399 of record NC_086449.1, read on the forward strand.
GCCAGCAGGGCGTCTTTTTCGAAAGGCAGGTATACCTGGGGATAGGAGTGGTCTTATTCTTATACCTATTCCCCAGGTGCAGCTAATTTTCAGTAATTAAATTCAGCCGTCTCTTATGTCACTAATTGGTATATAGTATAGTGAACTTCTGGCATTATGAGACAGGTGAGTATATTTAAAAAGGACATCACCATATTGGTAACATTTGGGTGATTTAATCTAATACATATTATCACAACATAAATCACATTTAGTACATAAAAAATAAATAAATAAATAATAATGAATCCAAATAGGTTATGGTATATGAGACTGGGAATACTATTCTTATTTTAAAAGATGCTTGTGCTATCTAAAAGTGTCATGCTAATTTCATATTTTTCTATATATGCAAATAATGAATATGTTTTCTGAAATTGTCATGGTATTAATTTACATGATTATAATGGAAAGAATTAATTTCCTTTCCTATATTCTTTACTTGTATTTATGCTTAAAGTCTGTGCTATCACCAGCACAGATTAAAAAATATATTTTAAGCATAGAGACACCCCAGAAGCAAAGAGAGGGAAAGAGAGGAATATGAAAAAAGAGACATTAGGACTGGTTTACAAAAATAAAAAATAATAAAAAAGTAATAAAATATTAAAAAGTAAAAAGTTTTTTCAAAAAAAGGGAAAATGTAGATTTTTTTATAAATTAACTATAAGGAGTTTTTTAATTAAAGGTAGACAGATGCATGCGTGTATGTCCACGTGCATATGTACACGCGCACACATAAACTGTGCACACACATCCACATGTGCACAGATTTACATGTCCTCCTTTGGGAATGGTCCAATCGCTCCAGAACCATTCCATGGAAGCTATATCACTGGGTACAATATGTTCTACATGTTTTGCAAAGTATACTTTTCATGTTGAAACCATACCACCAGATCCAAACAATCCTATAAGATTGTTTGGATTGTGAGAGATTCATGGATCAGTCTACACGCATGTACCCGCATTAACATGCGAATACATATGTGCAGACCGTAAACAAATGGCTAACATGGAGTGTAGTCATTCAACCAGATTCTTCAAATGAACTCCAGATCGATTGTTTCATTCAAACCCTGAGGATTTAGTGTCTGTAATTTTAAAATCCATGCTGCCTCCTGTCTGCATAAGGTTCTAAAGCGATCACCACCTCTGCTGGTTGCTGGAATATGTTCCAGCCCAATCAGCAGAAGCCCTGTTGGATCGCCTCCATGAAGCTCAGAAAAATGTCGGGGTACACTATGGTTCATGATGTTATTAAGGATGTTCCTTCTGTGTTCCATAAATCTGAGCTTCAGGGAACGTGTCGTTCGACCCACATAATATAGTTGACAGGGACATATCAGTAAATAAATAACATATTGGGTACTACAATTGATAAATGTATCAATTGTGTACTCTTTTCTCGAGACACTTGATGTCACTCTTTTGGTTTTATTCAGAGCAAACATACACGTTGTACACCGCTTGTGATTGCAACGGAAAAAGCCTGTAACCTCTGGTCCAATAAGTGTTCTTTGTGTGTTTTTTAAAGATCGATCTGGCTGTCCTTTAAAGAAACTGGGAGCTAAAATATTGCGCAGATTGTTGGCTTTCTTAAAGACAATCGTAGGTGTTTCATCTAGATGTTCCTTAAGGACCGAATCGGTAAATAATAATCTATAATTTTTATTGATTATACCCTTAATTTTACTGGCTGCTATGTTAAATTTAGACTTGAATACCAGACTGTATTTGTCTTTGTTCATCTTCATTATTTCATTTTTACTTTTATTTTTATTTTTGTTTTTACTATTAATTTTATTTATATTTTTATTTGTAACCTCCAAACTTTCTTCGCTTTGATGGCCAGATTCCTGTGGATTGGTACAGTTCTCATTATGTATGGCTAGTGTTTCTTTTCTCACAAGTTTGGAGGCATAAGCCAAAGCCTCATCCAACACCACCTGTGGGTAATCACAACCCTTGAATGTTTCTACCAGTTCATTAACCTGTTCGTGAAATTTTTTATCAGAAGTACAGTTTCTCCTGATTCTATGTACCTGGCTTTTTGGTACATTCTTAAGCCAGTTTTTGTTATGGTTACTAGAGTAAGGAATGTAATTACATACATCTACTGATTTTTTAAAAGGTGATACTGTGACGATGTCCTCTACCACCTCCACCGTTACATCTAAAAAATTAATTTGTGAGGGATGGTGAGTGCACGTGAGGGTTAAACCATAAGTGTTATTATTTAAATCTCTAACGAATTCAGTGACTGAAGTAGAATCCCCCTTCCAAACAAAAAACAGGTCGTCGATATAACGGCCGTAGAGGACCAGGTTCGCACTGTGGGCGCCTCCCCAAATGTGGGTGTTTTCAAAGGCGCCCATGTAAATGTTGGCAAAACTAGGTGCGAACCTGGTCCCCATCGCCGTGCCGAGGACCTGGAGGTAATAACAGTGATCAAATAAAAAATAATTGTGAGACAAAATGAAAGCAATTGCAGAAAGAATAAATTGGCGTTTCCCCTCTGAGATACCCATATCTTCACACAGGCTTTTTGCCACGCAGTCTATCCCTTTTGCATGTGGGATGTTAGTATAAAGAGCTTGGACGTCACATGTGACGAACATAAAATCAGAGCTCCATTCCAGACCTTCTACCAGTTTAATAAACTCAGTAGTGTCTCTAATATGGGATCTCAGAGAGGTAGCGTGTGGTTGTAAAAAGTGATCAACGTAATAAGACAAATTGGATGTAAGACCGTCGATCCCTGAAATAATAGGGCGACCTGGTGGTTCGTGCAGTGTTTTGTGTACTTTAGGGAGGTGATAATAAATCGGAGTGATTGGGTGGAGGGGGTAGAGGAACTCGAATTCATCACAAGTAATTATATCATTGGCACAAGCTGTTGTAAGCATGTTTTTTAATTGCTTTTGGTAATCAAGGGTTGGATCCTGTCCTAAAGTTCTATAGAAAGTGGTGTCAGTGAGCTGCCTTCTGGCCTCTCTAATATAGTCTTCAGTATTTTGTACCACTACTCCTCCTCCCTTATCTGCAGATTTAATCGTGAGTGCCTGGTTGTCGGAGAGTCTTTTAAGGGTTTTTCTTTCATCAGGCTTCAAATTAAATAGACAGGGATGTATTTTCTGATCACATAGATTGCGAAATTCTTCTAAGGTGGTATGGTAGAAAGTATCTATGGCACTGGTTTTATGTTGAATGGGAAAAAATTGTGATTTTTTCTTAAACGTGCTTCTATTAGCATAAAACAAGGGTATTTTAGTCTGTCTTTCTAAATCGTCATGAGAGACATTTTCCAGTAAAAGGTCATTAAGCATATTAAGTCCAGAAGTATCATCTTGATCTAAAACAACTTCAAAGTTATTTGGACGTGTACTTTGTTTATCTGCCGTCACAAAAAATCTTTTCCTACATAATCCTCTAACAAAACGATTGAGTTCAATGAAGAGCTCAAAAAAATTGGGGCGTGTGGTGGGTGCAAAATTCATCCCTTTCGAAAGGATTTTTTCCTCAGTGTTTGTTAAAGCAACAGAGGAAAGATTAAAAATACCAACTGGTTTTAACGGAACCTTTGATTTTTGTTGCCCCTTTCCTCCTCTTCGACCTCTTGGTCGAAATCTCTTCCTCTTTTTGGTGTACGTGTCAGGGGGTCGTACCGATTTTGTAGGAAGTGTCTGCTCCCTCTGGGATTTAATTCCGTCCTGTTTCTCCTTCCCCTGTCTAAAAAATGACGACGCTCTCGGGGAGACTCTCCATTCACAGCTCTTGTAAAAGATTCTTGCTGTTGTGGAGTTTTTTTGTGTGGTAAAGTTGACCACCCAGGTGACATTTGTGTATCGTTGGAGTACTTACTATTCTCTGGTAATTCACGTGTTTTATACTGAGTGGATCTGTATTGGTATCTACCTCTTTGGGATCTAGATTGATAGCTGGTATTTTCCCTATACTTAGATTTTTGACGTATCTCTGATCTAGATTCCTCTCTTGCTCTATTTAGATTATGATAACTTTTCGTAGTTTTAGTGTCATAATCTCTTAAGTCACGTGAGAATTTTTTCTCCTTTCTATCAATGATTTCTTTCTCATATTGTTCTAACCTCTTATTCATTACACTTTCCTTCTCTTTGTAATAATCCTCATCTTTATATTTCTGTAGTGCATCTTGCGTTTGTTTAATCTCATTCTCAATTTCAATTAGTTTGTTTCCCCTATAATCAACTATCAATTGCATGAGCGCAAATGAACATTTGTCCAAAATTTTTTCCCATTGCTCCAATAGATCAGGATCATTGTTGAACGATGTCATTTATTTACTGATATGTCCCTGTCAACTATATTATGTGGGTCGAACGACACGTTCCCTGAAGCTCAGATTTATGGAACACAGAAGGAACATCCTTAATAACATCATGAACCATAGTGTACCCCGACATTTTTCTGAGCTTCATGGAGGCGATCCAACAGGGCTTCTGCTGATTGGGCTGGAACATATTCCAGCAACCAGCAGAGGTGGTGATCGCTTTAGAACCTTATGCAGACAGGAGGCAGCATGGATTTTAAAATTACAGACACTAAATCCTCAGGGTTTGAATGAAACAATCGATCTGGAGTTCATTTGAAGAATCTGGTTGAATGACTACACTCCATGTTAGCCATTTGTTTACGGTCTGCACATATGTATTCGCATGTTAATGCGGGTACATGCGTGTAGACTGATCCATGAATCTCTCACAATCCAAACAATCTTATAGGATTGTTTGGATCTGGTGGTATGGTTTCAACATGAAAAGTATACTTTGCAAAACATGTAGAACATATTGTACCCAGTGATATAGCTTCCATGGAATGGTTCTGGAGCGATTGGACCATTCCCAAAGGAGGACATGTAAATCTGTGCACATGTGGATGTGTGTGCACAGTTTATGTGTGCGCGTGTACATATGCACGTGGACATACACGCATGCATCTGTCTACCTTTAATTAAAAAACTCCTTATAGTTAATTTATAAAAAAATCTACATTTTCCCTTTTTTTGAAAAAACTTTTTACTTTTTAATATTTTATTACTTTTTTATTATTTTTTATTTTTGTAAACCAGTCCTAATGTCTCTTTTTTCATATTCCTCTCTTTCCCTCTCTTTGCTTCTGGGGTGTCTCTATGCTTAAAATATATTTTTTAATCTGTGCTGGTGATAGCACAGACTTTAAGCATAAATACAAGTAAAGAATATAGGAAAGGAAATTAATTCTTTCCATTATAATCATGTAAATTAATACCATGACAATTTCAGAAAACATATTCATTATTTGCATATATAGAAAAATATGAAATTAGCATGACACTTTTAGATAGCACAAGCATCTTTTAAAATAAGAATAGTATTCCCAGTCTCATATACCATAACCTATTTGGATTCATTATTATTTATTTATTTATTTTTTATGTACTAAATGTGATTTATGTTGTGATAATATGTATTAGATTAAATCACCCAAATGTTACCAATATGGTGATGTCCTTTTTAAATATACTCACCTGTCTCATAATGCCAGAAGTTCACTATACTATATACCAATTAGTGACATAAGAGACGGCTGAATTTAATTACTGAAAATTAGCTGCACCTGGGGAATAGGTATAAGAATAAGACCACTCCTATCCCCAGGTATACCTGCCTTTCGAAAAAGACGCCCTGCTGGCGTTGAAACGCGTTAAGGACACAGGCTTTTACTCTGCAAGGATCTACACCGTTATCAGCTGCTGCACTAACGTCAAATCCGTGCAAAGGAGCCCGTTCATTCAGCATCGCCATTGGGAGCATTTGCACTGCAGCTCCAGTCCCCGTGGCTATAGCCGACAACGATATCTGGGGAAGCGATAACAGCGGGTGCTGTTCCCTCTCAGCCCGGCGCAGACCGGCAAACTCCGGAACACCAGCTAAACAGCCTCCTGTCTGTAAGTGCGGAGGTACCGGAGGAGTGTGAACCATCTGGAACGGCTCGTTGGGGCACCCTGCACGGCGCAGCATCAACTGTACCCGCTGAGGCTCTGGTGTGTGTCTCTGACGGACAGTGAGACGACACCAGGGAGCAAGGAAAACACAGGCTCCTGCCCAGCGGAGGTAACTTTTCCATTCACTTGTAAACCAGCTATCCACTCTAATGGATTTTTGACGCATGCAGCACCTTCTGGCACACTAAGCCGTGAGTGACTTATGTTTAGATATCATATTTATTGGTCACATACATTTTTTCACCATAATTGTGTGTGTACTAAGTGAATCTAATACGGTTGAAAATCTCCCAGGCGTAGTTATTTAGTAAGCATGTGCATATTAGTTCATCTATTACAAACGGTTTTCTGAGGAATTGATCATGTATTTTTAAAACAGTGCACAATTTTATTGCTGTGAAATTTGTTACATTACTTTTATTCTCCCGGGAGTTTGTTGTAACTTTAACACACTGTATACAAATAAATGTTTTTTTAATTTATCTGATTGTCAAGCGCCACTTGTTATCTGTTGGTTAGTTTCTGTTTCAAGGGACTGGCAATTCCCTTTATCAGGAGGCTGCTGACAATCATAGTGCAGTGCTTCTCACCTAAGCGCTTAGTTTTTTTCTCTTTCACATTTTTCAATCTTGCCACACTATAGCGGCTAGGGTGAAAGGCACTGCAAAATGAATTTTTATACAGATAGAATACAACGGAGACAAGAAGTTCTCAAGCAATATGAGACTGGGAATCATATTAATGAGGAAGCACCCCACGATGAGTTCTTGAAAAATTCAAACAGACTTGAGGAGCTGCTTAAATCTGAATCTAGACACTGGTGGGACAAAACGTCTCTATCAAAGTACTTAGAACATAAAAAAATACCCCGTGGTCTGCGAATTTTCAAGAGCTCATCGTTCAACAATGATCCTGATCTATTGGAGCAATGGGAAAAAATTTTGGACAAATGTTCATTTGCGCTCATGCAATTGATAGTTGATTATAGGGGAAACAAACTAATTGAAATTGAGAATGAGATTAAACAAACGCAAGATGCACTACAGAAATATAAAGATGAGGATTATTACAAAGAGAAGGAAAGTGTAATGAATAAGAGGTTAGAACAATATGAGAAAGAAATCATTGATAGAAAGGAGAAAAAATTCTCACGTGACTTAAGAGATTATGACACTAAAACTACGAAAAGTTATCATAATCTAAATAGAGCAAGAGAGGAATCTAGATCAGAGATACGTCAAAAATCTAAGTATAGGGAAAATACCAGCTATCAATCTAGATCCCAAAGAGGTAGATACCAATACAGATCCACTCAGTATAAAACACGTGAATTACCAGAGAATAGTAAGTACTCCAACGATACACAAATGTCACCTGGGTGGTCAACTTTACCACACAAAAAAACTCCACAACAGCAAGAATCTTTTACAAGAGCTGTGAATGGAGAGTCTCCCCGAGAGCGTCGTCATTTTTTAGACAGGGGAAGGAGAAACAGGACGGAATTAAATCCCAGAGGGAGCAGACACTTCCTACAAAATCGGTACGACCCCCTGACACGTACACCAAAAAGAGGAAGAGATTTCGACCAAGAGGTCGAAGAGGAGGAAAGGGGCAACAAAAATCAAAGGTTCCGTTAAAACCAGTTGGTATTTTTAATCTTTCCTCTGTTGCTTTAACAAACACTGAGGAAAAAATCCTTTCGAAAGGGATGAATTTTGCACCCACCACACGCCCCAATTTTTTTGAGCTCTTCATTGAACTCAATCGTTTTGTTAGAGGATTATGTAGGAAAAGATTTTTTGTGACGGCAGATAAACAAAGTACACGTCCAAATAACTTTGAAGTTGTTTTAGATCAAGATGATACTTCTGGACTTAATATGCTTAATGACCTTTTACTGGAAAATGTCTCTCATGACGATTTAGAAAGACAGACTAAAATACCCTTGTTTGATGCTAATAGAAGCACGTTTAAGAAAAAATCACAATTTTTTCCCATTCAACATAAAACCAGTGCCATAGATACTTTCTACCATACCACCTTAGAAGAATTTCGCAATCTATGTGATCAGAAAATACATCCCTGTCTATTTAATTTGAAGCCTGATGAAAGAAAAACCCTTAAAAGACTCTCCGACAACCAGGCACTCACGATTAAATCTGCAGATAAGGGAGGAGGAGTAGTGGTACAAAATACTGAAGACTATATTAGAGAGGCCAGAAGGCAGCTCACTGACACCACTTTCTATAGAACTTTAGGACAGGATCCAACCCTTGATTACCAAAAGCAATTAAAAAACATGCTTACAACAGCTTGTGCCAATGATATAATTACTTGTGATGAATTCGAGTTCCTCTACCCCCTCCACCCAATCACTCCGATTTATTATCACCTCCCTAAAGTACACAAAACACTGCACGAACCACCAGGTCGCCCTATTATTTCAGGGATCGACGGTCTTACATCCAATTTGTCTTATTACGTTGATCACTTTTTACAACCACACGCTACCTCTCTGAGATCCCATATTAGAGACACTACTGAGTTTATTAAACTGGTAGAAGGTCTGGAATGGAGCTCTGATTTTATGTTCGTCACATGTGACGTCCAAGCTCTTTATACTAACATCCCACATGCAAAAGGGATAGACTGCGTGGCAAAAAGCCTGTGTGAAGATATGGGTATCTCAGAGGGGAAACGCCAATTTATTCTTTCTGCAATTGCTTTCATTTTGTCTCACAATTATTTTTTATTTGATCACTGTTATTACCTCCAGGTCCTCGGCACGGCGATGGGGACCAGGTTCGCACCTAGTTTTGCCAACATTTACATGGGCGCCTTTGAAAACACCCACATTTGGGGAGGCGCCCACAGTGCGAACCTGGTCCTCTACGGCCGTTATATCGACGACCTGTTTTTTGTTTGGAAGGGGGATTCTACTTCAGTCACTGAATTCGTTAGAGATTTAAATAATAACACTTATGGTTTAACCCTCACGTGCACTCACCATCCCTCACAAATTAATTTTTTAGATGTAACGGTGGAGGTGGTAGAGGACATCGTCACAGTATCACCTTTTAAAAAATCAGTAGATGTATGTAATTACATTCCTTACTCTAGTAACCATAACAAAAACTGGCTTAAGAATGTACCAAAAAGCCAGGTACATAGAATCAGGAGAAACTGTACTTCTGATAAAAAATTTCACGAACAGGTTAATGAACTGGTAGAAACATTCAAGGGTTGTGATTACCCACAGGTGGTGTTGGATGAGGCTTTGGCTTATGCCTCCAAACTTGTGAGAAAAGAAACACTAGCCATACATAATGAGAACTGTACCAATCCACAGGAATCTGGCCATCAAAGCGAAGAAAGTTTGGAGGTTACAAATAAAAATATAAATAAAATTAATAGTAAAAACAAAAATAAAAATAAAAGTAAAAATGAAATAATGAAGATGAACAAAGACAAATACAGTCTGGTATTCAAGTCTAAATTTAACATAGCAGCCAGTAAAATTAAGGGTATAATCAATAAAAATTATAGATTATTATTTACCGATTCGGTCCTTAAGGAACATCTAGATGAAACACCTACGATTGTCTTTAAGAAAGCCAACAATCTGCGCAATATTTTAGCTCCCAGTTTCTTTAAAGGACAGCCAGATCGATCTTTAAAAAACACACAAAGAACACTTATTGGACCAGAGGTTACAGGCTTTTTCCGTTGCAATCACAAGCGGTGTACAACGTGTATGTTTGCTCTGAATAAAACCAAAAGAGTGACATCAAGTGTCTCGAGAAAAGAGTACACAATTGATACATTTATCAATTGTAGTACCCAATATGTTATTTATTTACTGATATGTCCCTGTCAACTATATTATGTGGGTCGAACGACACGTTCCCTGAAGCTCAGATTTATGGAACACAGAAGGAACATCCTTAATAACATCATGAACCATAGTGTACCCCGACATTTTTCTGAGCTTCATGGAGGCGATCCAACAGGGCTTCTGCTGATTGGGCTGGAACATATTCCAGCAACCAGCAGAGGTGGTGATCGCTTTAGAACCTTATGCAGACAGGAGGCAGCATGGATTTTAAAATTACAGACACTAAATCCTCAGGGTTTGAATGAAACAATCGATCTGGAGTTCATTTGAAGAATCTGGTTGAATGACTACACTCCATGTTAGCCATTTGTTTACGGTCTGCACATATGTATTCGCATGTTAATGCGGGTACATGCGTGTAGACTGATCCATGAATCTCTCACAATCCAAACAATCTTATAGGATTGTTTGGATCTGGTGGTATGGTTTCAACATGAAAAGTATACTTTGCAAAACATGTAGAACATATTGTACCCAGTGATATAGCTTCCATGGAATGGTTCTGGAGCGATTGGACCATTCCCAAAGGAGGACATGTAAATCTGTGCACATGTGGATGTGTGTGCACAGTTTATGTGTGCGCGTGTACATATGCACGTGGACATACACGCATGCATCTGTCTACCTTTAATTAAAAAACTCCTTATAGTTAATTTATAAAAAAATCTACATTTTCCCTTTTTTTGAAAAAACTTTTTACTTTTTAATATTTTATTACTTTTTTATTATTTTTTATTTTTGTAAACCAGTCCTAATGTCTCTTTTTTCATATTCCTCTCTTTCCCTCTCTTTGCTTCTGGGGTGTCTCTATGCTTAAAATATATTTTTTAATCTGTGCTGGTGATAGCACAGACTTTAAGCATAAATACAAGTAAAGAATATAGGAAAGGAAATTAATTCTTTCCATTATAATCATGTAAATTAATACCATGACAATTTCAGAAAACATATTCATTATTTGCATATATAGAAAAATATGAAATTAGCATGACACTTTTAGATAGCACAAGCATCTTTTAAAATAAGAATAGTATTCCCAGTCTCATATACCATAACCTATTTGGATTCATTATTATTTATTTATTTATTTTTTATGTACTAAATGTGATTTATGTTGTGATAATATGTATTAGATTAAATCACCCAAATGTTACCAATATGGTGATGTCCTTTTTAAATATACTCACCTGTCTCATAATGCCAGAAGTTCACTATACTATATACCAATTAGTGACATAAGAGACGGCTGAATTTAATTACTGAAAATTAGCTGCACCTGGGGAATAGGTATAAGAATAAGACCACTCCTATCCCCAGGTATACCTGCCTTTCGAAAAAGACGCCCTGCTGGCGTTGAAACGCGTTAAGGACACAGGCTTTTACTCTGCAAGGATCTACACCGTTATCAGCTGCTGCACTAACGTCAAATCCGTGCAAAGGAGCCCGTTCATTCAGCATCGCCATTGGGAGCATTTGCACTGCAGCTCCAGTCCCCGTGGCTATAGCCGACAACGATATCTGGGGAAGCGATAACAGCGGGTGCTGTTCCCTCTCAGCCCGGCGCAGACCGGCAAACTCCGGAACACCAGCTAAACAGCCTCCTGTCTGTAAGTGCGGAGGTACCGGAGGAGTGTGAACCATCTGGAACGGCTCGTTGGGGCACCCTGCACGGCGCAGCATCAACTGTACCCGCTGAGGCTCTGGTGTGTGTCTCTGACGGACAGTGAGACGACACCAGGGAGCAAGGAAAACACAGGCTCCTGCCCAGCGGAGGTAACTTTTCCATTCACTTGTAATGTAGCTGGAGACAGTATGGAATAATGCTACAGGGCCCAAGCACAGGGAGCCGTTGATCAACCTGCAGTAATTCTGCCAATACCTTCACCAACTGTCAATGCACAGTGTATTCCTAACAAAGGTTGGGGGGGTGTTTGGGGCTGGGTTACCGGCGGTGGAGATCCCGGTGGTCAGCATACCAACCCCGGTATCCCGAACGCAGAATGCCGGCGGAGAAGGCGAGTGCAACAAAGCCCCATGCTGGCTCGCTGCGCTCACCACAGGTTCCATTCCCACTCTATGGGTGTCATGGACACCCACGAGTGGGAATTGTCCCTGTTAGTTGGCATGCCGACTGTAGGGCTTTTGATCGTTTGGGATTCCAGTGTCGGCAAGGTGACAGCCGGGATCCCAAGCGCCGGTCACATCACCAGATCCCGTTGGGGGCTGCTTGAGGACAGAAGACATCACTGCAAATAGAAAACGAGAGGAAAAAAGTATTTTTTATTGCTAAGAACCACCAGTTTCTTTGGTACAGGTAGATTGACTGATCTAGTTCAGCATTTCTACATGCATGAAGCAACAAAAGTACAGAATTCCCTAACAAAAATGACACCTACATCTGGTAGTTGTAACAAGACAGGATGTAAAACAAAAAATATACAGTACATTATTACATACTTGTAAATATTATAAACATGCAGCATTTAAGACATAACTGTCTTGGGCCAACTAAAGGGACTTCAAAAACTGCAGTATTTTGGTGAACCATCCATACCAAAAAGAATATGCTGATGCCTCCTTAGGTGCACGTAGAGAGGCAATAGTGGGCCTAGGATAACAATCACATTAGTGACCCAACAATTGGGTAACTTGTAATAGGATGGCATAAATCTAGCACATGGCAATTCCTGAAAGTTTCAATTTGGGGGATAAAACCAGATCTCTGATAGGACTATTTTAAGCTAAGCTACTTTAGGTTTACAGTTAAATCAGGCTGGTTGCCCCAGGGCAGATGACCCTTTATTAAAACAGTCTCTAAATAATGTTGAGCCAGTGCACGTGGCATGAAGCATCAAGCCCTGCTCCCTCATCAGACACACTGAAACACTGAAGAAGGGAGGTAAGGAGGAGATTGGAAAGGTGGGCAACCCCAATATAGGTACTTGGAAAAGTGTGTATTTTGCCTATGACTTTTATCCCATATTAAGAACATCACCAAAAGGCTTTTTACCCCACTAATGACAGCAAATAGATTCACTTTATTTTTAATTAGTGAACTGTCCTGCAGCTGCAGATGAAATGCCTGGGTTTCTAGGTGACCTCTGTGCAACATCATTTTTCAATAGGACGTGGGACGTGGTCATACATAAACAGAATTTATTCTATCACCACGGAAAAATAAAATAAACTTGGGCAGTAAAGATTGCACCCAAATTATTATTTGATCATTTGAAGAACACACACAGATATATATACTAAACAGTATATATATATATATATATATATATATATATATATATATGTATATATATATACCTGTATTTTTATTTTTATTTTTTTATTTATGTATGCTACACATAATAATGTGGGAGCAATCTCTACTGCCCATGCAGTTGTACAGTAGTAAAACAGTTGGGGTTTTTTTGTTTCTTTTACTTTTTCCTGATGCCTTCATATATGTAAAATCCATCAATATGTAATATGGGTGCAATTATTTTACATAAAAAAATAGCATTGAATGAACAACATCGGAGGATTAGGATTACTAGCAGCTGTCCTTTTACCCCATAAAAGACAAGGTAAATGTAACCCCTGCCATAAAGAAACTTCACTGTCAAGTGTTTCCGTGAGTAATCATAAGAAGAATAAAAAAAAACATTAAATACTTTTTTTGTACAATGTACAAATAATAACAGTAACATATTACACAAAACAGGCATGTACTAAATAGAAATACGGTGTATAAAGCCCAGAAATCAACAAGATTTTAAAGTGTCTGGAATAAAAACTTTTTTTTTTTTTTTTAAGAATGTGGCAAATGGAATTATACATTTTATGTAACTTAAATACACTGTTAAAAAGAACTCAAACATAAAAAATAAACACATGTTGAAAGACAATGCAAAAAAATATTTATAATGACATTTTGATAATTATTTTACTAGATAGTTTATATGTAATCTCTTCTGCTGCAGGTGCCACATTTTTAATTGTAAACTATTTCATTTTTATGAGCTCTATATTATCAACACATATTATCAGCAAACACCATTATGATCTATACTGCAGATTAAAAAGCACATTGAAAATCAAATAATCTTTACATTAATTTACCCTGCCTCCGAGACTTGAAGTAAGCATGTACGGATATTCTAGTCTTGTAAAAAAAAAAAAATGTTGATTTTCACATAGATATTATAGTGGTGTAGTGGGACAATCTAAAAAAGACTACAAGTCACAATCCACAATGCAAGGTGATTGTGTTATATTTATAATATATATATATATATATATATATATTATTCAGCTATATAATTTTAGAGAAATACTGTAGTAGCATCATTGTAACAGAAATGATGCAACATTGGTCTCATCACATCATGCTTTTCAGTCTGTACCACTGCATCGCTCCCAAACAACTTAAGAGAAGCCACTTACAGCTCTGTAGAATAACAAAGCTATATAAAACACTTTATGGATGGCTTTGAATGCTCTCACTAACTGTGAAATAAAGACAAATAAAATATACAAGGAAATTAAAAGACAAATGATAACACTAGCCGTAATTGTTTCAAAAGGCAATACTTTCAATGCACGAAAATCGCACTAATATTATTTATAGTTGGGGCTCTTTCTCTATTCTTCTCCGTAAGGTCCATATATGATTGTATAAATCTGCAGAAAAGAGCAGGTTACTGTGAACAAAAACCCAATATTGATTTTTCTGCGGTGCAGTAAAGCATCTCCATTCTATTTGGCTGCTGTCAGAGACACTCTTTAACAGCTGGAGTCAAATTGCACTATTTACAGCAAGAGTCCTTGTCAAGCGGACCATAAGTATTCTAACAATACACTATTCAAATGGCACTTTGCCACACAAATCGCTGACTTGATGAATGCCCTTTGTTGGCAAAGGAAGCAAATATCAAAGTTATTTTTTTTTTGTTTCCTCTTTTTTTTTTTTGTTAACATAAAATAAAGAATCTTGTTGCTGTAGTAGTGTACTGCATGCATGTCTAGAACTGAATGGGTTAAAAGTGTTGCTATAAAAAAAACTATTAAACCATATAACATAGGGATTGTGGTGTTGAAAATAATTAAAATCTGCTTAGATACATCAAAGATCCTTGACAACATTAATATGGATCTTGTGTCAACTGCATTTGTCACACAAGACCAGGCAGTAGCCTTCTGTTACTGGGAGTCCACTTGGCACGTGCACTACAATAATCAAATAGGAAAGGACAGGGGAGCATGAAATTGAGGCATTCTTCTTTTTGTAACCCAGATTTACATGAGCACAAATGCTGTGACACGGTCAAATCTTTGAAGTTCAGCTGCGCTGAACAGACCTCTTCCTGCATTGATACGCAAATCTGAATAGATTAACCTGCAGGTCTCCCTGCGAGCATGACAACAGCGGTAACTGAGATATAACCAGGGGAGTTACTTTGCTTCAGCAATTGTCCTCTGTAACATCACATTTAACTTTGAATAGAGACACGTGTAGAAACAGTGTAACATACATGTTAAAGGAAATGCTAAAGCTAATAACATTTCTGTTTTCATTATTCACTAATAAAATGTTTGCAGATGTCTAAATAGATATAGGAAGTAGCTAATTGCTCCAGTCTATATAGAAACTAAAACACAGAGAATGGTACGTTGGGCAATTCTTTAGGCTCCCATATATGTATGCACTGTATGAGTGATCTGACTGCACAGAATTTACAATAAAATTGTATTATTGAGGCCAGCCTCATAGGAAATCCCATTTAAGGGCTGAATTCTATTAGCCGCTGGAACAGCTTGTGGTGGCTTTGCAGTATATGTCTTTAGCTGATTGTTCACAGACTATGACCGTGTCAGCAGAAATGAGCTACTCTAATGGGCTAATATGCATAATTGAATATGCCTCTAATTGATCACGCTTGTTTATCCAGTTTGCTTACAAAATAGGGATTATTATTGTCTAATTATATGATGTTACAATATTACACAGTGCTTTACACAGAAAATGTGGAATTCACATCAGTCATTAACCACTGGAGATTGCTCTCATGCACATACATATCAGCCATGTTTTTTAGTCAACAGACAATTAACCTATCAGTATACTTTTGGAGGACCAGCATGAAACACACACAACATAGAGGGACCAGGGGCACATTAAGAATTAAAAGTTGCCATTGAAAAATATTTTGGAAGTGGCCTCATTTGGGTGGGACTAAATCAACTGTATGTGACATCAACACCAAGGTAGGCAGGATTAGTGCATCATTACCCCTAGAGACAACGGAAGTAGGCAAGGCTAAAACAACATTATATAATGCTAACTACCTTGCTAAATGTATTAATTAATAACAAAAATGTATAACAGTGTAGAACAAATTAAAAAGGTGCACATGGGGGGTCATTCCGAGTTGTTCGCTCGTTATTTTTTTGTCGCAACGGAGCGAAGTCGCTAATGCGCATGCGCAATGTCGGCAGTGCGACTGCGCCAAGTAAATTTGCTATGCAGTTAGGAATTTTACTCACGGCATTACGAGGTTTTTTCTTCGTTCTGGTGATCGTAATGTGATTGACAGGAAGTGGGTGTTTCTGGGCGGAAACTGGCCGTTTTATGGGTGTGTGTGAAAAAACGCTGCCGTTTCTGGGGAAAACGCGGGAGTGGCTGGAGAAACGGAGGAGTGTCTGGGCGAACGCTGGGTGTGTTTGTGACGTCAAACCAGGAACGACAAGCACTGAACTGATAGCAGATGCCGAGTAAGTTTGGAGCTACTCAGAAACTGCTAAGAAGTGTCTATTCGCAATTCTGCTAATCGTTCGTCCGCAATTTTGATAAGCTAAGATTCACTCCCAGTAGGCGGCGGCTTAGCGTGTGCAAAGCTGCTAAAAGCAGCTTGCGAGCGAACAACTCGGAATGACCACCATGGATGTACAGATCACAAACAGAGAAAACAAATTGAGGACATCTCAAAAGGTAGTGGTAAAGATGAAAAGAAAATAGATAAAACTAAGGATAATCTACTGCATATAATAAAATCAAGTGCTGATAAAAAGTATGTCATCACATTGGTGCATGTATGCAGGGCAGTCAAGAGCCTGGCTGGGCCCAGGTACTTTTCAAGGGGCATGGCTTAATCACAGGAGGTGTGGTCATGTACCCTTTGAAAAATACTGAAAAAAATTGTATTTTAACCACCTCCATGGCCACGCTGCAGCCCAGTACACAGCAAAGTGTGCTGGGCTGAGGAGGTGAGCTGCAGCTTCTGCAGCCAGGTAAGGGGGAGGGGGCCTGGGCCCCTACTGGACCCTCACTGGGCCCCTCCATCAGACCAGACCCTCTCCCCCTCTCTCTCGGTACCACTGCATGTATGTGCATGTCTCCAGATGCTTTTGGCAACACTTCCTTCCAGAGTTGGTTCCGCTCGAAGAACATGTGTGCCATACAGAAATGCATCACGGACATACAGTAGTGTGGAATCTTTATGGCATTGGAATTAGCTGTGATTCATATATAAGATTCATCCCAGAGTAGCTTTAAATAAATGGGATGGGTGAAATCTAAATTTTTGCCACTTGGAAATTGTGTAGGCCTGTATTTGCATATAACTGCTTGGAGTATATTTACTAAAGGTTGATTTTGGTCAATTTTAAAAAAATATTATTATTATTATTATTATTATTATTATTATTATTATCATTTATTTTTGCCAATTTTGAAAACTTGAGACTTACTAAAGGCAAAACCAACTGAAAAATCGTCCCAAAAAAATTCACAGTCAAAATCGAACATTGAAAAAACATCAATGCTTTTCCATAGACAACTACAGGCTCCCTAGATTTACTAAAGATTGCTTTTTTGAACCGAACAAAAACAGAACACAAAATCGGTGGACAAACCATCCAAACAATATACCTTCCTGTAACCAGCACTGGGCTCAACCAGCTGGGAGCTTACACCATAGCAGGGAGACTCACATCATGGGGGCCCCTTGCAATCAGATAAACCTCCACTAAAGTGTCCAGCCCAGGTCTGAAAGTGGGAACCCCCCAAATAAAGGGGTCTCCCCTTTCGAAGGATCCCTATAAGCATGGGCTGAAGGTCCAGGGCTATTCCTCCCACCCATGGCGACAGTTGGTGTGAGGTTAATGGTGTCAAAAATAGAATAAATATTGTTCTATACACTGGAACTACAGGTCCAAGCAAGCCTGTCCTGGCATCCCGGCACTTTGAGTGCCCAGACAGTAAGGTCCCACTGACACCTTACCCTCACTGTTAAGAAAAAAAAAACAGAAAGAAAAACAACAGGACCAAATAATTTAGGGGCCAATTTATCACCATTCACATCTGAGAATGCAGATGTCATGTGATAAAATCAACCCAATTCGCAAAGCAATTATTGACTACATCGCAATAACTGTATGCAGGGATAGAGCTTGTGAGAAAGCTCTGTCCCTGCGATGCCACTCCATAGCATTATCGGTGTATTTTTAGTAAAAAATGCCCCAAATATATGCGGCGCATGCGCAGTCGCCAACAGGTCAACCCACCCATTGCGACTACCCCCACATACACACACACGCCGCAACCCTCGCCTACCGCTGACCATACACACAGCCAGGGATTGGTGATTAGTACTCCTGGAGGGCTGCCGATCATTGGGGCTCGCTGCTGCTGTGACCTCCGTTGCTGTAAAGTGAGCTGCCACTTTGCAGGATCCCTTTACTGCACTGGAGGTTCCAGGAACAGCAGGGAGCCTCGATGACTGGCAGCCGGCACCGGACCCCCGATCACTGATCCCAGGGTAGGTGAGTATGATTTATTTTTTTTACACAGTGATCAGTTGATTACACTGCCGGCTCCCTGCACAGCTTTCTCTGCCTAGGGGTAGAGAAAGCTGTGCAAGAGTACAGGATCCACATTGAACCCTCTGATAATGCTGTCTCAGAACAGTGTCATTAACACAGGGCTCACTGTGGTGGGTTTTGTTTTGTATTTTGGTCAGATCGCATTTCCCATTATAAATATGGGAAATGCGATCTTGGTTACTAAAAAAAAAAAGTAAATTAAAGGGTTTGTAGCAGTTTTTCTTGAAAAAGCTCATATTACACCCAGTACCACATTAAATTATACATAGCCCCCCTTCCCTATATTAAACCCAGTACTTTACATTAGTAACTCCCAAAATGAAGGGTGTGGCCTCATAGGAAGTGCCACAATCACGAGCCATGCACCATTTTTGTTTACTATAGGGGCATGAATAGCGTTTTGTGAGCTGCCCTGCCTCTAGTGCCTAACCCTAACTCCCCCCCCCCCCATCCCCCAGGTCTTAACAGTCACCTCAATACTTACATTCAGGATGTCGGTGATCGGTGTTCCAGCACCAGGATTCCGAGAGGTGTCTTGATTCCGGTGTTAGTCACATGACTGCTGGCATCTCGATCGCCGAGATGCTAACCGCATATCTTTCAGACAGATCTCTTGTACCAAGCATAGGACTGGTGCAGAGTCCTGCTGATAATAATGATGGCTGCTCTTACCAGCGGTTCGTTGGATTCTTAATATAGGTTGAAATCCGCTGCTATTTTAAAATTCGCAATTTGGCCTCTTTTGTGCCAATCTGCACCAGCCCATGTATATGCTAAATGGCGTATATGTCATTTCTAGCAAAACTAATAATAAATATTCTTCATTTGTCACCGCCTGATACTTAGCTAAACGGAGGGCCATAAAAATATTTGGTAACTCTGTTCTAGAGCCTAGATTCATGTTCTTGTCTTTATTCTATTCAACCTTTCTACAGATGAAATGTAGATTGTGGGCTGGAAAAGCAGATACGTTAGACAATAGCTAGTGTATAGTGTAGGACTTCACCAGGGTGCTCTCTTAAATCTTTTCCAGTCCTTTAATTGATCAATAGTACCAAGGGCACGTAGAGTCATGCAGAGCCACAAGATTAATTGTTGTTGCAGCACAGCGTTTGGCTGGCAAACATAGGGCCTGATTCCAATGCGGTTGGTTTTGCACAGCTGCAGGGAAATCTTGGCCATACTACGTAAACCAAAGCTTACTCAGAATGGCTATCGAAACATCTCTGCCGGGTCCAGAAAGTTTGCATCCGACGACAAAGACCCTAGGCTCCCCTGTTTTATAGGAAGGTTCCAATTGCTCTGCCGCTCTGCTCCCAAACTCCACAGCATGTCAATCATGCTGCGGCTAAGGAGGGATTGCGAGCGATCGCACAGAACACATTCTGCACATGTTGGAGCTGCATTGACTGCACGGGATTGCCATTATATATATATATATATATATATATATATATGTAAGAAGCTTGCTACTGTCACAAAAGACTATGTGGAAAATAAAGTCTATGTGTGGGCTAATAACCCATCAGTTAAAACCCACCCTTATCGACAGAGGCCGTACAGAAGATCTCGTCGCTTCCCGCTGGAAGGTGAAACCTCCAGTGGTACTTCTAACAGCGAAACCGACGCTGCTTCTTCCCAACGACGTCCACGTACACAGCATGCCCCTTTAGGTGTGAAAACCAGGGCACAACGCGAAGGGCCGGTCGATCAAGAACCAGACGAGGCAGGCAGTGCGAAAGGGAGGGGAGGAAAAGGAACAAAGTCCAAGAAGTAGTACATAATTTGTCTTCACGGACATTGACCAATGCTGAGGTCAGCATACTATCTAAAGGACTGAACTTTGTGCCTACAAACCCGCATAGGACATTTGACAGTAAGGTAGATTTATGTAGATTTAATAGGCAATTACGCCTCAGAGAATTTTTTAATTCTAAGCCTGATGTATCAAGGATGGATGATTGTCCTGTTAGGCCAAAGTCTACCTTTGATCCATATTCTACCAATGCAGCAATTAAGGTATTTACCAAAACCATGTCTGATTGTATTGATTCTTGTGATATTAGCAGTAAGCAACGCACCTCCAATATTACATCAGCTGAAAGGGAGGCTTTACACCACCTGTCGACATATCCTGATATCACTGTGCGCCCCGCCGATAAAGGGGGAGGCATAGTGGTACAGGATCTTGCCGACTACAAACAGGAAGCATATAGACAGCTAAACGACACTTCTGTCTACACTAGATTGGTATCTGATCCCACTAGTAAATATGTTAATGAACTTAATTTGCTATTAGAGAAAGCTGTGAAAGAGGGAATTATTTCCAGCAGCACACGTTCAGCACTAATGGTTCCGGCACCCTGTGTGCCAGTCTTTTACACAATCCCCAAATTACATAAAGACCCGGTCCGTCCTCCTGGACGGCCGATAATATGCAAGGGGTTCATTGTACTCTAATGTATCCAAATATGTTGATTATTTCCTGCAGCCAGTGATACAAAGTGAGGCAACCTATTTAAAGGACACCTCTACATTTTTACAAAAATTACGGGAGGTTGACAATCTTCCTGACACTTGCTGGTTATGCACGGCGGACGTTGTCAGCTTGTATACCAGCATCCCGCATGGTCGGGGTCTGGAAGCTGTGAGCAACCTCATAGATGGTAATTCCAAATTTACAGGTCCCGTGATCCAATTTTTTATGAGTTTGATGCAGCTAATACTGAATAGGAATTACTTTTTATTTAATAATGAATTTTTTCAACAAATAAAAGGCTGTGCGATGGGGTCTTGTGCCGCACCGGCATATGCTAATGCCTTCATGTTTTGTGTGGAGCAGGCATTATTTTTTTCTAATCCCCAGTATAAATCCAATATAGCTATGTATACTCGCTATATTGATGACGTGTTCATGTTATGGACAGGGTCACGTGAGGCGTTCGTAGACATGATGCATCAAGTAAATTTGATGGATGACTCCATCAAATTCACTTTTGATATACAGGTGGAAACCATTAATTTCCTGGATGTGAAAATTATTAGAAAAAATGGCACATTTATTACTACCATTTACCAGAAGCCGACTGATGTTAACAGTTTACTATTGGCCTCTAGCCATCATCCAAAACCTTTGAAAAATAGTCTTCCGTACTCACAGTACCTACGAGTACACCAGATTTGTAGCAGTACGGATGAAGAAAATAAACAAATGGACCTTATGACTTCCAGATTTTTGGAGAGGGGCTACAATGGTGAACTGTTACGATCAGCCAGAAAAAAGGCCATGTCTCAACCAAAAATTCCCGTTGCAGTAACGGTTTCAAAGACAAAACAGGACAAGAATACCGTTGTCTGTGTGACTGACTATACTACATCTAGTCAAATAATTAATAAAACAGCCAAAAGAATATGGCCCATAATACAGAGGGATCCAGATCTCTCAAGTATTAGCTCCAGTAAATTGATGTCGTGCTATAGGAGGGGTAGCAACATACGAGATATAGTTGTACACAACGACATCTCACGACAAGTTGCTACTGAGACTGCCACATTTCTAGTAAGATAACCAAGGAATTATAAATGCACTGGCTGTGTTACTTGTCAGTATCTTGAAACCGGTGATTACATAACACATCCGCATACCGGAATCAAGATTAAAATCAAACAAGTTCTCACCTGTACTAGTGATTTTGTAATATATTGCATTAAATGCCCATGTGGGCTCTACTATATAGGCAAAACGTCCTGCCTTTTTAAGGTACGCATGAGCCAGCATAGGAGTGCAATAAAGCAGATACTGGAGGGTAAGCAAGTGGACCAACCGGTAGCAAAACACTTTAAAGCACGCCAACACAGTCTAGCCACTTTACGGTATAAAATGTTGGAACATGTCCCTTTAACTAAACGAGGAGGAGATAGGCAGAAAACTCTGTTGCAAAAAGAGGCACGTTGGATACACCGACTTAATACGGTGGCTCCCAACGGCCTTAATGAGACACTGTCACTTACATGTTTCCTATAGTATATAGGCTGTATTTTTGATGAAAAAAGTTTATTTGTAATCAATACCTGTATCTTTGGTATTGATAGATAGGCTTATAATGAACATCTCAGCATAGAAGTATCTATAAGTACATATATATTATATAAATTATAATTCTGTTTCCAGCTTTGTAAATGAGTCCGTTTTGCATTACTGTTTCCATGGTGATGGTTTAATTCACTGGTCCGGTGAACGTCATCACATTGACTCTGTTTGTCTCCAAGTGATGACGTACCCGGAAGTAAGTCCGGCGGCGCCTGCCGGGGACTGTGCACGTGGGAGGTGTTTAGAGTATAAAGGTAGGATTGTTTTAAGTCATTTTGTATCTTCTGATGACGGTTGAATAAAACCAAAACGTTAAGCCTAAGCAGTACCGAGTGATCTCAGTTATTGCGAGTGTGTCTCAGTGCATGATTTACACATCAATCAAAGTGTCCTATCCTTATCTATTTTATATATCAACAGATAGGACTTATAATTGGAAACTAATTGGTCAATGAGCATATGCATTCAGGGTGAACTTCATCTTGTGTATGATATAGATTTATATATGCAGTATAAAAAAAGATACAGGTGGCCACTTGGTTATAATTTGTTTATTATACAATCACATTGAATTTTAAGAAAATTTAAGAAAACTGTGGAATAATATTTCCCTTTCAAATTATCTATATTACTAAAACAAAATAAACTAATTTTATATTGTCTGTAGTTGTTCATTCAGACATTGGGGTAAATTTACTAAGGTCCCGATTTTGACCGAGATGCCGTTTTTTCTTCAAAGTGTCATCTCGGTAATTTACTAAACTCAAATCACGGCAGAGATGAGGGCATTCGTATTTTTTTGGAAGTAGTTGTAAAAAAATACGAATGAATAAACCATCGGTCAAAATACACCAGCAAATTAGTAGAACTCGGTAATTTACTAAAAAGTGCAAATCTCCAAAGATGAAAACACTGCCGTGAAAAATTACAAATCGCAAAAAAGTGCCAAAAAAAAGCAGACCTGCTTTTTATATTCGTGATTGCATAGGCATGCAGGGATCCATGAGATCCGTGCATGTCTATCAGTGGGAAGGGGTGGGAAAGTGGTTTTTTTCCCAAAAAAAAATTGCGTGGGGTCCCCCCTCCTAAGCATAACCAGCCTCGGGCTCTTTGAGCCGATCCTGGTTGCAGAAATATGGGGAAAAAATTGACAGGGGTTCCCCCATATTTAAGCAACCAGCATCGGGCTCTGCGCCTGGTCCTGGTTCCAAAAATACGGGGGACAAAAAGAGTAGGGGTCCCCCGTATTTTTAAAACCAGCACCGGGCTCCACTAGCTGGACAGATAATGCCACAGCCGGAGGTCACTTTTATATAGTGCCCTGCGGCCGTGGCATCATAAATCCAACTAGTCACCCCTGGCCGGGGTACCCTGGGGGAGTGGGGACCCCTTCAATCAAGGGGTCCCCCCCCCCAGCCACCCAAGGGCCAGGGGTGAAGCCCGAGGCTGTCCCCCCCCATCCAATGGGCTGCGGATGGGGGGGCTGATAGCCTTTGTTGTAAATGAAAAGATATTGTTTTTAGTAGCAGTACTACAAGTCCCAGCAAGCCTCCCCCGCATGCTGTTACTTGGAGAACCACAAGTACCAGCATGCGGCGGAAAAACGGGCCCGCTGGTACCTGTAGTACTATTACTAAAAAAATACCCAAATAAACACAAGACACACACACCTTGAAAGTAAAGATTTATTACATACATGCACACAAACATACATACATACTTACCTTATGTTCACACGCAGGTCGGTCCTCTTGTCCAGTAGAATCCATGGGGTACCTGTAGAAAAAATTATACTCACAAAATCCAGTGTAGATCGGTCCTCTTCAAATCCATTTGTAATCCAGGTACTTGATTAAAATAAAAAAACGGACACACGAGCCACGAACTGAAAGGGGCCCCATGTTTTCACATGGGACTCCTTTCCCCGAATGCCAGAAACCCACTCTGACTTCTGTCTAAGTGGGTTTCTTCAGCCAATCAGGGAGCGCCACGTTGTAGCACTCTCCTGATCGGCTGTGTGCTCCTGTACTGAGTGACAGGCGGCACACGGCAGTGTTACAATGTAGCGCCTATGCGCTCCATTGTAACCAATGGTGGGAACTTTCTGCCCTGCGGTTGACCTAAAGTGACGTCACCGCTGAGCAGAAAGTTCCCAGCATTGGTTACAATGGAGCGCATAGGCGCTACATTGTAACACTGCCGTGTGCCGCCTGTCACTCAGTACAGGAGCACACAGCCGATCAGGAGAGTGCTACAAAGTGGCGCTCCCTGACTGGCTGAAGAAACCCACTTAGACAGAAGTCAGAGTGGGTTTCTGGCATTCGGGGAAAGGAGTCCCATGTGAAAACATGGGGCCCCTTTCAGTTCGTGGCTCGGGTATCCGTTTTGTTATTTTATTCAAGTACGTGGATTATACATGGATGCGACGAGGAGCCTGGGACCCTGGATCTGGTGAGTGTAATTTATTCAACAGGTACCCCTTGGATTCTACTGGAGAAGAGGACCGACCTGCGTGTGAACATAAGGTAAGTATGTATGTATGTTTGTGTGCATGTATGTAATAAATCTTTACTTTCACGGTGTGTGTGTCTTGTGTTTATTTGGGTATTTTTTTAGTAATAGTACTACAGGTACCAGCGGGCCCGTTTTTCCGCCGCATGCTGGTACTTGTGGTTCTCCAAGTACCAGCATGCGGGGGAGGCTTGCTGGGACTTGTAGTACTGCTACTAAAAACAATATCTTTTCATTTACAACAAAGGCTATCAGCCCCCCATCCGCAGCCCATTGGATGGGGGGGGACAGCCTCGGGCTTCACCCCTGGCCCTTGGGTGGCTGGGGGGGGGGACCCCTTGATTGAAGGGGTCCCCACTCCCCCAGGGTACCCCGGCCAGGGGTGACTAGTTGGATTTTTGATGCCACGGCCGCAGGGCACTATATAAAAGTGACCCCCGGCTGTGGCATTATCTGTCCAGCTAGTGGAGCCCGGTGCTGGTTTTAAAAATACGGGGGACCCCTACTCTTTTTGTCCCCCGTATTTTTGGAACCAGGACCAGGCGCAGAGCCCGATGCTGGTTGCTTAAATATGGGGGAACCCCTGTCATTTTTTCCCCCATATTTCTGCAACCAGGATCGGCTCAAAGAGCCCGAGGCTGGTTATGCTTAGGAGGGGGGACCCCACGCAATTTTTTTTTTAATTTTACACTGTTTAATTTAATTAAAAAAAAAAAATGAACCCCAGCACGGATCACACAGATCCGGCCGAGATTCATTTTTAAAAAGTCGGCAGTGTTTTGCTAATCACTGCCGTAAAAATAGAAAAAAAAACACGAATGACATCGACATCGGAACAAAAGAAAAACCCGAATACGACAGCTTAGTAAATTAGTCGTAATCAATTCAAAAAGTTGCAGTTTTACACTTTCGATGTCATTCGTGATTGAACTTTGACCTTTTTCCGAAAATTACGAATGTTAGTAAATTTACCCCATTGTTTGCACATTTTTCATAGCGCAGTACCATTATTTTTTTTCTTGTATGGTCAGTGGAAATGGACTATGGGGGTAATTCCAAGTTGATCGCAGCAGTAAATTTTTTAGCAGTTGGGCAAAACCATGGGGGTAATTCAAAGTTGATCGCAGCAGGAAATTTTTTAGCAGTTGGGCAAAACCATGTGCACTGCAGGGGAGGCAGATATAACGGGTGTAGTACAGCTGACCGGCGGTCAGCTTACCGACGCCGGGATCCCGGCAGCATACCGACACCGGGTATGCTCGCTGCGCCGGGTATGCTCGCTGCACTCGTCACGCTGCGGGCTCGGTGGCGACCTGCGGTCGCCACGGGTTCTATTCCCACTCTATGGGTGTCGTGGACACCCACGAGTGGAAATAGTCCCTGTTGGTCGGCATGCCGACCATCGGGACAGTGACCCGTCGGGCTGGTGGAGGAGGTCATGTGACTGTCGGTCAGCTGACCGGCGGTCACATGAATACCACCCGATATAACATGTGCAGAGAGAGTTAGATTTGGGTGGGTTATTTTGTTTCTATGCAGGGTAAATACTGGCTCCTTTATTTTTACACTGCAAATTAGATTGCAGATTGAACACACCCCACCCAAATCTAACTCTCTCTGCATATGTTACATCTGTCCCCCCCCCCCCTGCAGTGCACATGGTTCTGCCCAATTGCTAACAGAATTTCTGCTGCGATCAACTTGGAAATACCCCCCATGTGCACTGCAGGGGAAGCAGATATAACATGTGCAGAGAGAGATAGATCTGGGTGTGGTGAGTTCAATCTGCAATCTAAATTGCAGTGTAAAAATAAAGCAGCCAGTATTTACCCTGCACAGAAACAAAATAACCCACCCAAATCTAACTCTCTCTGCACATGTTATATCTGCCCCCCCTGCAGTGCACATGGTTTTGCCCAACTGCTAAAAAATTTCCTGCTGCGATCAACTTGGAATTACCCCCTAAGGGTGCGCACACACTATGCAATATAACATATGATCCGGCTGATATCGGCCGGTTCATTGCGATATTGTTTAGTGTGTACGCTCGATACAGGATATGATTCGTGCTCCCGTGGGTTGTATACTGCATCGCATGTTGGACCTGCATGCAGGTCCGGTGCAATATTGCCTACGAGGGCCATGTTGCTGTATGCAGCATGGCCCCTGCTCCACCCCCCTCCCCACCCCGCCCCTCCCGTTGCAGCCGATGTCGTGGCCCAATCACAGACAATGTCACATTGAGTGAACATCTTTCTACTGTGTACACAGCCTTACAACTTAATTGGCAAATCCTCTTAGCTTAATGGGTGTGTGTTCACAGGCACACCTGGGAATCTGCTGCAAATTCAAAATTATTGTATCTTTTTAATGTTTTTTTACAGAAAATATTATTAGCACCTAAATAAGCAAGAAGTTTTGACAATGCAGGTTCACCCACCATCGAAGTTGTATGCAAATTAGTACAATGAGCAGTAGCTGCTAGGTTATGCTAATGCAGCAGGAGGCCTTTGTGTAAATATACACCTCCTGGCTTCCTCTATGATCTGCTGCTATGTCCAAGGATGCAGCATCGGATCACTCTGTGGGACCATCGGTCATCTGAGTGGCCATTTTAGATCTTTACCAGAGTGCAGTAAATCAGCATTGGAAGACGCAGACACTGGCCTTGGCACTCCCAGAAAATGTTTTTAGGAATGCTGCCCAACATTATCCTGTCCCGACCCCCAAAACAGCCATAGCCTGTCAATGCGGCCATGGCTTAGGGGAATCTGGGCGGAAATACTTGGCATGTGCAGTTTACACAGTTTACTAGCCTTTGGGTTAGTACGTAAACCACCTGGTTTACGTACTAACCTGAATCAGGCCCTATATACACTGATCATTGCATTCAGTCAAAGCCCTCTGTGGTCTGGCACCCTAGAGAAAAGACCATCCAATGCAGACACATGGTAAATATGATGAGAACTGTAGGGTCTCTGTGGTTATTTCAACTGGGGGCAGATGAGCTAATCTAAGAAGGCAGAGCTGATGAACTGTATTGTGCAGAAATAATTATTGTAGGGCACCATACACTGCAGTGTACTCTGGAGCTTCTCCAGACTGTATATATGTTTTAATAAAAATATTTATTTTGCTTACCTTATTTGATGACTTTTCAGGATGCATTAGATTGTGGGACAGGGCTCCCAGTTTATGAGAGTTTGATGATTTGAAAGTCGTTTTAATGTTTCGCTGTGTCTCTTGGGTGCCTACCATGAAGTTTGTCACACCAATGGTGAAGTCTTCACAAGCAGCAAGAATTGCTTTTGCAATATCACCTGTTTCATGGCGCTCTAAAGTGCCTAGTTTAAAAAAAAACATATAAATAAATGAAAATTACTTAATGATACACAAAACAAATATTTATATTAAAGTATTTCGACATTTTTATTCTAATTGCAAATAATTTTAAAACACAGTATGACCTCTATACTGAATTAAAACTATATACACCCTATATATATTGTGACAAGAACACTGGGATAGTGTTTGAGGGCAGGTATATTTGTCCCAGGTTCTTGTCTTACATGTTTTAGAAAATGTTAACTTCTAGGAAAAATGCTTTTTGTTTTGTCTGAACCTTTTCAGTTTGCTGTAAAAGCTGGGTAAAGGCTCTGAGAGAGAGATAAGGCGAGTTCTAGACATTGGGCCCAGTTCGGGTCTTTGGCCTCACAGAGGGCTAATCAGGGTTTCAGCTGTGTAAGAGTGATATAGTGTTTCTAACCTGATTAGTATGGGCAGACTGCCTGGGAAGGCTGCAGGATCTGTGTGTGAGAGACACGCTTTCTGATGCAAGTAAGCTATACAGTATGTACTGAAGAACTCTGTGTTTTGTTTAGTGACAGTTAGGAACATCTTATGTTTAGTTAGTGCCGGACAGGCAAGGTATTTTTATTTTGGGGTTTGTTTTATTTTCTGTTTCAATAAAACTGGCCGGGGTCAGTTGCATACCCTCCAACATGACCCGCCCCACTAGGTACAAAATGCTCTGTTTCTGGACTTCCCTCTTAAATTATTATTGCCATCACCTGTGAAGAAACAGCTTTCTTATCAGTTAACTAGTTCAACACAGGTGATGGAAATCATAAATTAAGAGGGAAGTCCAGGAACAGAGCATTTTGTACCTAGTGGGGCGGGTCATGTTGGAGGGTCTGCAGTTGTACCAGAAACTGGACTTGTGTTGTTCCTCAGCTGCGTGCTGCCATATTCCCCAGGAAAAGGCACCTTGCACCCCTACAGTGTTACAACTTGGTGGAGAATGCGAGCAGGCCGTTCTGCGCATAAGTGAAAGCAGCAGCTTTGTGAGGCCTGCAGAAAACGGTGGTTTATGCAGATACAGCCCAGTGTGAAGTTACTGAGACTCACCCCTGAGGGTTTGATATATGTCCTGGGTGAAAGCAGCTGCAAAGCCACCTGAAAAATCTGTTGACATGGAGGATCTGCTTAAAGCCTTGCTGCAAGCTACAGCGGCTCAGCAGGAGGCCAACCGACAGCAGCAGGTGGCAATGGAGGAAAATTGGAGACTACAGCGTCAGGATAGAGAGGCCTTAGCAGAAGTGGTGCAGAGACTTGCAGCTCGGGTTGGAGATGTGGCCGTCAGTGCTCCAACCAGCTCTAGTTCTATACGAGCCAGTCACTTCCTGCAGAAAATGACAGAGGCTGATGATGTGGAGGCCTATCTGACCACGTTTGAAAGGACTGCCGAGCGTGAGAACTGGCCGAAAGCACAGTGGGCCAGTCTGCTGGCACCTTTCCTGTCAGGTGAGCCCCAAAAAGCTTACTTTGATTTAAGCCCTGCTGAGGCTCGGGACTATGATAAACTAAAGACTGAGATCCTGACCCGCCTGGGAGTCACGCTGTCAGTACGAGCGCAACGGGTGCACCGTTGGCTGTACGCCATGGAGAAGCCTCCGCGCTCCCAGATGCACGACCTTATTCAGCTAACAAAAAAATGGCTGCAGCCAGAGACATTAACTGGTCCCCAGATGGTGGAAAGAGTCGTCATGGACCGCTACTTGAGATCTTTGCCCATGGTCCTGCGCAAGTGGGTGAGCCATGGAAACCCGGGTACTGCTGACCAATTAGTGGACATGGTAGAGAGGTATTTGGCAGCAGAGGAACTACTGATGACCACCCAGCAACACATAGATCCTCGACAGCGCCCTTCAGTAAAGACTGGTAAGACTGTTCCGTGGGAAAACGTTGCTGGGCGGTTAAGAGAACGCAAGGCTGGAGAGACTGTAAACACTGGCCCTGGAAACAGGCCAATGGGGCTAGAACGGTCTATGCTGCCCAAATGGGTTGATAATCGTGTGGTTAAATGTTTTAGGTGTGGTATGCCAGGTCATGTTATTGCCAATTGCCCAGTCACGCAAGAACCCATGCAATGTGATGCTGCCTTTGAATGTCGCAGAATGTCTTTCTTTGCTAGGTTAGCCTGTACTGTGGTACCTTCACCTGAGCTGGAAAAACAAATGTGTGATGTGTTCTTAGAAGGTAACCGGGTAGAGGCCTTGCTAGATTCAGGAAGTTTAGTTACCCTCGTGAAAGCTGGGTTAGTGAACCCCTTAAAGGTCCAGCAAATACCTATTGGGGTAACTTGCATACATGGGGATACCCAATATTATGCCACTGCTGAGGTGAATATAGAAACTTGTTGTGGGTCAGCAATGGTTAAAGTGGGACTGGTCCCTACCTTGGTGCATGAGGCCATAATAGGGAGGGATTTTCCTCATTTTTGGAAACTGTGGGAATCACGGTTATCAACAGATGTGAGAAGTAAAAAGCCAGTTGATAATACCGGTGATTTTTTGGATGTACGTGGGTCTTCGGAACTTTCTGGCCCTTTGCCTTTTGCTAGTTTGGCTGGGGAAGTGACAGATGGGGAGTCCAGTGAGGACCCTCTTGCCGGGAACAGAGACATAGTAGTTAGAACTGAAAGCGTGCCTGACCTGGAGGTAAAGAAGGATCTGTTTGCGTCTGAACAGTTAAAGGATCCTACCTTAATAAAGGCTAGAGAGAATGTTAAGATTGTTAATGGGGAACCTGTGGTACCAGGTGACAGGGTTACGTATCCCCACATGGCCATCTGTAATGAGCTCTTGTACCACATTGTCAAAAGGGGTGAGGATGTGGTGGAACAGCTGGTAGTTCCCCAGCCTTATCGGAGAACGGTACTAGATTTAGCTCATAGTCACGTTACCGCAGGACATTTAGGGGCAGAAAAAACCACTAAAAGAGTTTTACAAAGGTTCTTTTGGCCAGGGGTTTATAAAGAAGTGTCTGAATATTGTTCTTCCTGTCCTGAATGCCAGTATCATGCCCCTAGACCCCATTTCAGGAGCCCACTAGTTCCCATGCCTATTATAGAGGTCCCGTTTGACAGAATAGCCATGGATCTCGTGGGGCCCTTGTTAAAGTCTGCTCGGGGCCATCAGTATATCCTGGTAATTATGGACTATGCCACTCGATATCCAGAGGCTGTCCCTTTACGCACTATCACAACCAAGGCGATAGCTAGGGAGCTGGTGCAGGTATTTAGTAGAGTGGGAATACCAAAAGAAATTTTGACTGACCAAGGTACTCCATTTATGTCAAGGATCATGAAAGAATTGTGCAAGTTATTTAAGGTCACTCACCTCAGGACGTCCATCTACCATCCCCAAACTGACGGGTTGGTGGAAAGGTTTAATAAAACATTAAAAAGTATGTTAAAAAAGGTTGTTGAGAGAGATGGGAAAAACTGGGATTGTTTGTTGCCCTACTTGTTAATGGCCATCAGAGAAGTTCCTCAGTCCTCTACGGGGTTTTCTCCATTTGATTTGTTGTATGGTAGACACCCCAGAGGGCTGTTGGATGTTGCCAAAGAGACGTGGGAAGGACAGCCCACTCCTTATAGAAGCGTTATTGAGCATGTAACACAAATGCAGGATAGGATTGCAGCCGTGGTACCTGTTGTCAGAGAGCACATGGAACAGGCCCAAAGTGCTCAACAGAGGGTCTATAACCGGAGTGCCAAGATACGGGAATTTGCTCCTGGAGATAGAGTTCTTGTTTTGGTACCCACTGTGGAAAGCAAATTCCTAGCTAAATGGCAGGGTCCATTTGAGATTAGGGAAAAAGTGAATGAGGTTAATTACAAAGTATACCAGCCGGGAAAGAGAAAACCCGAACAGATCTACCATGTTAACTTAATCAAACCCTGGAAAGATAGGTTGTCTCTGTCAGCGGAGCCTTGCCCTTCGGTGTCTTCACCCCGGTTGCTTCCCGCAGTGAAGGTGTCAGAGACATTATCAGCTGATCAGAACAATCAGGTTAAAGAATTTCTCATCCAAAATAGGGAGGTATTTTCAGAGCTGCCTGGCCGAACGACCATAATAAAACATGACATTGTCACAGAACCAGGGGTCAGGGTTCATTTAAAGCCATATAGGATTCCTGAAGCTCAGCGAGAAGCTATTTCTAAGGAAGTTAAAACCATGTTAGAACTTGGAGTCATAGAGGAGTCTAACAGTGAGTGGTCCAGTCCCATAGTGCTCATCCCGAAGCCCGACGGTAGCATACGCTTCTGTAATGACTTTCGTAAGTTAAATGAGGTGTCCAAGTTTGACGCATACCCCATGCCCCGTGTGGATGAGCTTGTAGAAAGGCTGGGAACAGCCAGGTTTCTCACCACATTGGACCTGACCAAAGGTTACTGGCAAATACCTTTATCTGATAGCGCCAAAGAAAAAACAGCCTTTTCGGTTCCGGAGGGGCTGTACCAGTATAAGATGTTA
The DNA here is from genome assembly GCF_028390025.1 of Pseudophryne corroboree. Lineage (NCBI taxonomy): Eukaryota > Metazoa > Chordata > Amphibia > Anura > Myobatrachidae > Pseudophryne > Pseudophryne corroboree. Next base: position 287,773,653 of record NC_086449.1, read on the forward strand.
CCCTTTGGGTTGCATGGGGCTCCAGCAACCTTTCAACGGGCGATGGATAAAATTTTGAGGCCCCATAGAAAATATGCAGCTGCCTATTTGGATGATGTGGTAATTCACAGTACAGACTGGGGGTCACATTTGGTTAAAGTACAAGCAGTACTGGACTCAATCAGAGAGGCAGGGTTAACTGCTAACCCAAAGAAGTGCTGCCTCGCAATGGAGGAGGTCAAATACTTGGGCTTCACCATAGGCAGAGGTCTGATTAGGCCCCAATTGAATAAAGTTGATGCTATTCAAAACTGGCCTCGTCCAGTGAATAAAAAACAGGTAAGGGCTTTTTTGGGAATTACTGGGTACTATAGACGGTTTATTCCTAATTTTGCGACCACAGCGGTGCCGTTGTCAGACCTTACCAAAGGGAAGCAGTCAAATGTGGTGAAATGGAACCCTGATGCAGAAAAGGCGTTCCAAGCGTTAAAAGTGGCTTTGTGTTCACAACCGGTGTTGATAACACCAGATTTTTCAAAAGAATTTGTGGTACAGACAGATGCCTCAGAGGTAGGGATAGGTGCTGTGCTGTCCCAAACCAGAGATGGGGACGAACACCCTATCATTTATTTGAGTAGGAAACTCAATGAGCATGAAAAAAGGTATGCCATTGTGGAAAAGGAGGCTTTGGCCATTAAGTGGGCACTAGATACCTTGAGATATTACCTCTTGGGTAGACAATTCAGACTAGTGACAGACCATGCCCCTTTAAAATGGATGTATGTAAATAGAGGCAAGAATGCTCGTGTAACTAGATGGTTTCTAGCGTTGCAGGACTTTAAGTTTACTGTCGAACATAGACCGGGAACACAATTGGCCAACGCAGATGCATTGTCTCGCATCTTCTGTTTGGGGGCTACAAGTGTTCCGGCCCCTAGGTCGAAACAGGGGAGGGGGATATGTGACAAGAACACTGGGATAGTGTTTGAGGGCAGGTATATTTGTCCCAGGTTCTTGTCTTACATGTTTTAGAAAATGTTAACTTCTAGGAAAAATGCTTTTTGTTTTGTCTGAACCTTTTCAGTTTGCTGTAAAAGCTGGGTAAAGGCTCTGAGAGAGAGATAAGGCGAGTTCTAGACATTGGGCCCAGTTCGGGTCTTTGGCCTCACAGAGGGCTAATCAGGGTTTCAGCTGTGTAAGAGTGATATAGTGTTTCTAACCTGATTAGTATGGGCAGACTGCCTGGGAAGGCTGCAGGATCTGTGTGTGAGAGACACGCTTTCTGATGCAAGTAAGCTATACAGTATGTACTGAAGAACTCTGTGTTTTGTTTAGTGACAGTTAGGAACATCTTATGTTTAGTTAGTGCCGGACAGGCAAGGTATTTTTATTTTGGGGTTTGTTTTATTTTCTGTTTCAATAAAACTGGCCGGGGTCAGTTGTACCAGAAACTGGACTTGTGTTGTTCCTCAGCTGCGTGCTGCCATATTCCCCAGGAAAAGGCACCTTGCACCCCTACAGTGTTACAATATATATATATATAGTGCCTGTCACTAGATGGGCCTTTTCCTGCAAATATATTGTGTAAGAACTAATGACAGAGGGGCTCCTTCCTAGTGAGCTGATAGGATGCACTGTAATGTATGGCTGTCTGTAGTCTATGTTTGGGTAACTTGAGCACTTGCAGTTACAACACTTTGAAAACAACTGTAGTACTTTGGCTGGGATGCAGTCAAGATCCCGCCGGACGGAATCCCGGCGGTCGAAATACCGACGCCGGAATCCCGACCGGCACAATCCCGACATATTCTCCTTCCGACACCCATAGAGGGAGAATAAATTAGTGTGCCGAGCATAGCGAGGCTCTGTGCTCACAGCATGGCGAGCGCAGCGAGCCCGCAAGGGGCTGCGTTCCGCTCGCCACCCGTCGGGATTGTGTGGTTGGGATTCCGGCGTCGGGATTTCGACCGCCGGAATCCCATCCAGCGGGATTTAGTACTGATCCCCTTTGGCTTTAGCGATACAGGGGTCGATGTACATTTGGGTGCATGCCCCACTTGTGTAGCATGCACTGTTTGTTCATTTGCACAGTGCATGCTCAGAAAATTGGTGCATGCTCATTATTATCACCAGGAGCGGTTTAAGAAGGAGACCCCTGTGTAAGGGTCCCCTCCTCTCTTGTAGCTCATATTTGTGAGTCTTCTGCTCATGCACAGGTATCCAGGAAAATGGTGCAAGTGCCATGTTCCTGTGAAGCACTGGAGACCTGCAACCGGCATCTTACCGATACACAGCCTTATCCGACATGGGTCCCGCGGGTGGCATTTTGGCTGCTATTCCCCTGTAGTTGCTCTGTCACCCCAGGACACCGCTCAGACCCCCTGCTATCCTTACTGCCTTCTCCAGTTAATGAGCAACGCCATGTTGCTGCTGGTACACTGACTGCCCGTCCACCCACACAAGCATTGATCAGGTCAGCTGACTCCATCTGCCAATTGCTGAGTGGCAAAGGGGATAAAAGGACTGCTAGGAGTGCCAGCAAACTGCCCAGAACAATGTCGCAATCTCAGTTGCGTCTAGGCTCCACACTCCTGAGTTCAGTATCTGTTGTAAAAGTTCTGCTCTTTCTCTCCAGTTACACTCAAGCGATTTTGCTCCAGCATTCAGCAGTATATCCAGCACTGTTATTCCAGCAAATACCAGCACTAATATCATCCAGTGTGCCAATAGCCCGTGCTGCTATCACCAACTTCCTGGTTGGTTTCCAGACTGACTGCTGTCCATCGGTTCCAGTCCGGTTCCAGTAATCCAGTAATAGTCAGTTTCTACGCTGACTCTTGTTCCAGTGTTCGCCAGGACCAGTCCAGTTCTAGTGATTCAGGTCAAGTCAGTCCCTAGGTGATTCTTGCTCCAGTCCAAACAGTAAAGTCCAGTCCCAATGCTTTCAAGCCTTCTGTTCTCTAAGTCTTGTTCTGAGTATATTCAGCTATTCCAAGCATTGAAGTACCTTATGAGCAAGAGTTATCTGCACCCACCTAGCTTCCTGCACAGTGCCTCCTACTGAGCCAACATCAGAATCTAATCAGAATTCCCAGTGATATGTCTACTGCGGGTGTAGTATGAGTTGCCGACAGCTGGCTCCCTGGTGGCCAGCATACTGATGCCGGGATCCCGACCGCCCGCTTGCCGACAGCGGGGCGAGCGCAAATAAGCCCCTTTCGGGTTTGCAGCGCTCACCACGCTGCGGGCATGTTGGGACTCTACGCATCCAACGCTATCTATTCTCCCTCCAGGGGGGTCGTGGACCCCCAAGAGGGAGAAAAGGTGTTGGTATGCCAGTTGTCGGGATTCTGGCGCCAGTATACTGTGCGCCGGGATCCCAACAACCAGTATACTGAATACCACCCGCCTACTGCACATGCGGAAAACTCTGGGAAAATGGTGGCCATGCCACTTTCACAGTGATTTCTACAGCGCCAAAGCCAAATCTTGAGTATAAAATGTGGATGCAGGGGGTGTAATATAGGCCCCCAAGGACCCAGTGGCCCTTGTGCATCGCGCACCATTTATAGATATGCCACTGGTGCTCACATATGGTGGCATATCTTTTATACATAGTATAGGCAAGGGGCAAGTGCTTACTGACAATGACTACTAGTGATAAATCCTTACACAGATGTGAGCATATCTCACAATATGTACAGCTCTGCATTTTGGCCAGTGTACACATTTTTCTACTTTTTAGTCATGTACACCCAACTTACTGACAACTAAAGCAGACATTAAGGAAGTACTACGCAAACTGTTACAAGGGGATATTTACTAACAAAGTGCAATAGTACAGTAACCCAGAGCAACCAATGAGCAATAAGCAAATACTATTCTTGTGTAAGATAGACAATTACATAGAAAAATAAACCAAATACAAGTGTCATTTATGAATGAGCAAAATACAGGTATGTAGAGCTTTTCATTTTGTACACAAGCACTTATTGAATGCATTCCATATTGCATGCTCCCATGATGTTTTAGGAGCTGAACCAGGAATAGAAATCTGCACCTATTTGTGGGAGAGGAGGTCCATCTGGAAATGTACATGATGGAAGTGTGAAAACATGACCTTAAAGTCAACTTTAGCATGACTGTAGTACTCCCAATATTAATTTAAGCTTTTCAAATATTTTTTTAAGAAAGCGTTATTTATGTGTTAAATTAAATATGAGAATGATGTGACATCAGGACTGATTTATCAGGAGTGTAACTACAGTAGAAATATATTTACTCATAAAATCTTCTGTGCAAAAGCTACAGTATCCCATTGAAGTACAGTATAGGTAATGCTGGGCACACACTAGACAACATGCAAATGATACGAGGTCGTCACGATTTCCCTTGAACTCCATGGAACTACTGGACAAGTGATATTGGGGGTAATTCCAAGTTGATCGCAGCAGGAATTTTTTTTAGCAGTTGGGAAAAACCATGGGGGTCATTCCGAGTTGTTTGCTCTGTAAATTTTTTCGCATCGCAGCGATTTTCCGCTTAGTGCGCATGCGCAATGTCCACACTGCGACTGCGCCAAGTAAATTTGCTATGCAGTTAGGAATTATACTCACAGTTTTTTCTTCGTTCTGGTGATCGTAATGTGATTGACAGGAAGTGGGTGTTTCTGGGCGGAAACAGGCTGTTTTATGGGAGTGTGGGTAAAAACGCTACCGTTTCTGGGAAAAACGCGGGAGTGGCTGGAGAAACGGAGGAGTGTCTGGGCGAACGCTGGGTGTGTTTGTGACGTCAAACCAGGAACGACAAGCACTGAACTGATCGCAGATGCCGAGTAAGTCTCGAGCTACTCAGAAACTGCACAGAGATGTATTTTCGCAATAATGCGAATCTTTCGTTCTCAATTTTAAGAAGCTAAGATTCACTCCCAGTAGGCGGCGGCTTAGCGTGTGCAAAGCTGCTAAAAGCAGCTTGCGAGCGAACAACTCGGAATGACCCCCCATGTGCACTGCAGGGGAGGCAGATATAACATGTGCAGAGAGCGTTAGATTTGGGTGTGGTGTGTTCAATCTGCAATCTAAATTGCAGTGTAAAAATAAAGCAGCCAGTATTTACCCTGCACAGAAACAAAATAACCCACCCAAATCTAACTCTCTCTGCACATGTTATATCTGCCTCCCCTGCAGTGCACATGGTTTTGCCCAACTGCTAAAAAATTTCCTGCTGCGATCAACTTGGAATTACCCCCATTGTGCACACACACTGAGCGATTGTACAAACGACCAAACAATATATGTAAGTCTAAATTGTGGAGTTTCAGGCTAATTTAACACACTGTTCGTCACTGCTAGCGTACACACTGCACAATTTGCTCCTAGTCATTAGCGACATTTTCTACATGGAGTTGCATGTACAGACAACAGAGAACGTTGCTAGAGACCCGCGGGAATGTGCAATGCTAGTGATATAGCAACGATTCTTTAAAATGTCATCTAGTGTGTTCCCGGCTTAAGTCCCTTTTAGGTGGATAAAACCCACCAGCTCTTGTTTTTGCATGTAAGTGTGGACCCAGTTTCAGTATCTAGTCTGTACTCAGCAAGTTACACTATGATCTCCCCAGCTCCACCACACTTCTGCAATTCAGGGGTGAATTGCTTATGCACTATTGGAAATTATTTTTGTAGATAAAAAAAAAACCAATGTATGAACACAGGCATTGCCCTCTTGTGTTCATATCGGTAGATAAAGATACAGGAACATTTTTATGAGGCAATAAGTAGCATGATTTGTTTTACGATGAAAAGCCTAGGCAGTCTATCTAGACAGCACTCATTCTCTCAGCAGGATATTCATCTCTATGCAGACATAAGGTGGTCTTATGTGTCTGAACCAGTCATTTCCATACTTGTCATCACACATTGAAAGACATACTGTATGTTATTGATGGCCCTTTTGGAGGGAAGTGATACATTTCTTTTCAATTATACCATGGATTGCCACCTGCTGTTGCTTACCTGGGTTTCAGTAATAGATAAAGCAAAACTTTACTGCTGTAAGATTAAGGTTGCAAGTTTTGGTCTTTAACACTTTTTATCACACCAATACTTTTTTAAATTAAAATAATTAACTGTTCACTGATTTATGAATGTATAAATTTGATGACCTTGCTAGTTAATAAGGTTTATATTTTAGTCATTTGAAATAAAAATTGCCAATTTAATTTATCCGATTATTAAAATTGTCCATCTCTCAAATGTCCATGATTCTCTATAAATTAGCTAAATATATAATATCTACAAGTTAATCACATGACAAAGAAGCCATTAACAAATGTAAAAAGTACACTCAAAATATGGTATCCAGATGATGGGTCGACAGTGAAAAGGTCAATAACCAATAGGTTGGCAACAAATGGTCGACATGCATTAGGACAAAATGGTGAAAAGGTCTACATTACAATGGTTGGCACATGAAAAGGTCAACATGACAATGGTTGGCACATGAAAAGGTCAAAATTAGTTTCTTTACTTTTTGTTTCATTTTCAGGACTTTTTCATACTTTCATACTCCAGAAAATGGCATGTTCACCATATGGAATACAGGACTGGCATTAGAATACAGGACTGGCATACTTAACATACTCATCTAAATCTTTTGACAACAATGACTGGAACCCATGGCTCTCAATGCATGGATCTTGGGGATGAGTAAGGCCCCATTAAGTATTTCAGTTCTGGTGGGATTGGCGGGTGTAACTTAGTAGCACAGTGCACAGGGGTGGGGGTTGTATGTTTGGAACATTTCTGTTATTAACAGCATTGTGACCCATATGTCCCATGCTGCTGAGGTATGAAGCTATGCAATTTCCATTTCTTACATGGCTTACCTACTGTACAGTGTGCATTGTTCTATATTCCCATGCATTAAAGAGAATGATACCCTACAGACAGCAGAAAGTGCTTATGGGAGCTTCCTTCCCTGCGTATATTATGCAAAGAGGCCACGCCCACTCCATTACTTATTGGATGAGTGACTTATAGGCCCTACACACTAGAAGATATCTAAAAATGATATGAACGATATATCGTTCATATCATTTAGTGTGGAGGCACCGATGATGGATGATGCCCATACCCGTGGTCATTTGTCGTTGGTTTTTCATCAGTCATATCGATCATCGTTCAAATCGCACTAATCGTTAAGTGTGTAGGGCCCATTTTTGTGACTGACAGACCTGCCTAGGAACAAGAGACTTCCATTGCCCGCCCCACACCCCTGATTGGACAGACTGCAAACCAGGAAATATGTATCTGTACAGCTGCACTGCATCACTCCCAAAGTCAGTGTTAATGTACAGGTCCCAGCCCGGCTGTACACACGGAACCCACCTCCCTCTGTAGAATCTGGGCTTTGCTGACATCTAAGGCTCTTTTCTACATTAAAATAAATGTTTATACATCAAGCGGTATAGGCGGGCCCCTAAAGCCACCGGGCCCTATATCGCCTAGCAGGAAATCCAGTCCTGGCATAAACCCTTGAGACCTGCTGACTTAGGGCCTTCTGAGTATGCCTATGCTTATGATAAGCTACTGTATCTTTAATGTGTATGGGATCGCATGCGCAGGCTGATGCGCCCCAAACACCATCGCTACACACCTGCGTTTTGCCATCACACCCTGTTACCTCCCCTAAAAGGTCCCTTCCTGTCAATCACTTTGTGAATGATTACTCTCTGTGACCGCCTTCACAAGACCATGCGACACATGCACAGTGTGAATCAGAGGCACTGTCGGATGATAATCTATCAAGGGTGAAAACATCGGCATAGCATACAACTATGAATCAGGCCGTTAAACGTTTAGGGAGTCGGAAAACCTCAGAGACAGTATCTTCCACCAAGTTCATGGATATGTGGGGCAAGATAGCACTGTTTGTACTGGCTTATGGGGGACATTGGGCAGAGATACAGGCATTCCGTGATAACCCATGTGCCTAGTTTTTGTATACCTGTATACAAGCATTGTTTTGTTTTGCAGAGTGAGATTAGTAAAGTGAGATAAAAAGGTGCAGAGTGCACATATTTAGGGCCATTACATTTTTGCTTGAAGGAGTCTGGATACTATGGGCCTAATTCTGAGTTGATCGCAGCAGCAATTTTGTTAGCAGTTGGTCAAAACCATGGCCCTCATTCCGAGTTGTTTGCTCGTTGCCGAGTTTCGCTAAATTGCGATTAGTCGCTTACTGCGCATGCGCAAGGTTCGCAGTGCGCATGCGCTTAGTTATTTTACTCAAAAGTTAGGTATTTTACTCACGGCATAACGAGGATTTTTCATCGTTCTGGTGATCGGAGTGTGATTGACAGGAAGTGGGTGTTTCTGGGCGGAAACTGGGCGTTTTATGGGTGTGTGCGGAAAAACGCTGCCGTTTCTGGGAAAAACGCGGGAGTGGCTGGAGAAACGGTGGAGTGTCTGGGCGAACGCTGGGTGTGTTTGTGACGTCAAACCAGGAACGAAACTGACTGAACTGATCGCAGTGGCAGAGTAAGTCCCGAGCTACTCAGAAACTGCACAGAAATTTCTATTCGCAATTATGCAAATCTTTCGTTCGAAATTCTGCTAAGCTAAGATACACTCCCAGTAGGCGGCGGCTTAGCGTGTGCAATGCTGCTAAAAGCAGCTAGCGAGCAAACAACTCGGAATAAGGGCCCATGTGCACTGCAGGAGGGGCAGATATAACATGTGCAGAGAGAGTTAGATTTGGGTGGGGTGTATTCAAGCTGAAATCTAAATTGCAGTGTAAAAATAAAGCAGCCAGTATTTACCCTGCACAGAAACAAAATAACCCACCCAAATCTAACTCTCTCTGCAAATGTTATATCTGTCCCACCTGCAGTGCACATGGTTTTGCCCAATTGCTAACAAACTTGCTGCTGCGATCAACTCAGAATTACCCCCTATGTGTTGCCCGTATCAACTAACAAATCAGCGCAAACCATCAATTTCTTGGGACACAACAATTCAATTGATGAATTTTGCATATTAATTGGGGAATTGGAAATATTCTCTAATTTCAAACCCTTCTGTCATCACAGGTGTCAAGAGACCATATAGCAAACTAACCACCATCTTTTCAGTTCTCACCTAAACAATACCCATCATTTGAGGTCTGAGCTCTAAAATGCTTCAATCCCCTTGTGGTCCAATTAAGTGTATTACCTGTGTTTCCACACTATAACTTATTGCACAAAATGCTGTACAAGACATTTTCTGACATAGAACCTACAAAATACATTCACACAATTATGAGGAATCTGAGATATAACTCTGTTGCTTAAAACAAGTAATTTGTGAGTCTCTATCAATGATATAGTACATGAAGGTGACTAATAAAAACTATAGTGTACGGTTTTAATTAATTTTAATGAACGTTGTTGAGTCAACCTGCTTGTGTAATAACCTAGAAATAATCATTGCTGATTTTTGTAGTCTCCCAAGGTCACCCCTTTTCATGACTTCACTGTGGTGTTAATAACATATCTTCTGCTGACTTTAGATTGTACAGAATTAAAAACATATAGCAGCAGTGTTGGTGTAATGATTTCATTACTGCCTCATTGCCTTAAGGTCATGAATTAAATTCCTGACTAAGACACTATCTGTGCAGAGTTTGTATGTACGTACCCCCAGGGACTCAAGCTGACATGTCAATAAATTACATACTGTATGTCTTGGCTTTCAAGTAGTATTTTAATGCCTATTCAGATGAATGAATATACTTTATTAACATTTATATTAGAGATGAGCAGGTTCGGATTTAATGCCAGAATTAACGCCAGTTTGGTTTTATCCAGATTTTTCTTATTGGCTATCCAAAACACGTGACATCCGTGACCCAACAAGACGCCGTTCTGAGGTCCGAGTAAAACCGAGTAAAACCGAACCCGCTCATCTCTAATTTATATAGCACATTTGTATTCCGCAGTGCTTTACAGAGAATATTTGCCATTCACATCTGTCCCTGCACCAGTGAAGCTTACAATCTACATTCCCTACCTCATATAAACACCCATACACATTATGATAATGTTCTCTGGGAGCCACTTAACCTGCCACTATATTTTGGGATTGTGTGAAGACACTGGAGTACATAGAGGAATCCTACACAAGTACGGGGAGAATATGCATACTCCACACAGTTAGGACCGTGATGGGAATCAAACCCAAGACCTCAGTGCTGTCATGCAGTAATGCTAACCAATACATCAAACATACTGCCAGTAACCACAAAAACAAATGTTAAAACATACAGTATTACTCAGGCCTAGAAGGGACTTTATAGTTAGGTTTAACCAGTCTAGGTGGTCCCGGGAAGTATGATGACCCAAGCAAAACATTGGAAGGATAGTTTTAATCTTTTTAATCAACTAGAAAGTGGAAAATCTTGGTTTTGAGGACTTCAAACAACAGTAGAACAATAACATATATTTGGAAAGTTCATGTGATATTTTATTGAGAGTGTGTTTTCTCTATGGTGAGTTTGGAGAAGGGAGATATGTCTATGCAAGTGTCACTACTAATGACAATTCATCTAGATGTTAGAGGACTCCTGCTGATGGTTTTATTTTGTATTCCACAAGTTAAAAATCAGCTGTTTGGCTCATTTCCCAGCTGGCATAGAAAAGAAGGAGGCCAGACTATTGTTTTTGGCCTCTCTATAGATCAGTAGCTGGTAACAGGTAGCTTGAAGGTCACATGGAAAGTGGCCTTCAAAAGGGTGACTTAAGCTCTCTGGCCAGACATTTTTAGTTTCTCCCATAGATGTTCTTTGTACAGAATGACATGAAAGCCGCAGCACATCCTGTTCATCGGCTTCCCATGAAAGGACCAGATAATAACTTGTGCTATATTTGTAACATGTCACTAAAGTTTTCAAAATTGATTTTTTATTTCCAGTATTAACATTAACATACTGTATCTTCCCAATTCTATAAGGAATTTGTGCTTTCAGAAAGACACAATTCCCTGACCATTATCACTTCTCCCCGATCACTCCTGTAGAGGTGTATTTGTTTTCAGGCAAGACTGATCAATGACTTTGATCTTCTAACATAAAACAATCTTTCAAACATTACATCCAAACACACTGGGAACAACTATCTATGTTAATATTGGATCTATGATATCTTTATTTATTTATGACAATTGTGTTGCCCAACAATAGTTATTTGGATTATATATTTATGTTTTGCATTTTATTTCCAAATTGAACTGTACTAGTAATTTATTATTTAGCAATACACAGAAAGATATATATGAGCTTTAGAAAAGGAAGCATACCTAAAGTTTAACACTAACGTGACAGCTATTTTTATGGTAATTATTTTGAGTAATAGAGTAGGACCTGCAGTAATGTGGGTTCCCTTGTTGAGGGCTGTAGGAAGAGGCGTCACCGGGTGTGGTGACACCCGGTGCGCGCCCCTGATCTCCTGCTGGGGCGTGTCCTTGTACTTAGGGGGCGTGGCTTCGCGGGGATCCTGGAATCGTCACTCTGGGGGAGTGCCCAGCATCTCCGGAGATGCTGGGCTTCCTCCAGAGCCAGTCTCCGTCCGCTGTCGGCTCCTCTTCTGTGACAGGAGCCGGGTGCTGTAGGAGACTTTCTCACTGCAGCACCTGGTTCCTGTCAGTGCGGAGGAGCTGACATTTGGTGTCACCCTCCGCCAGGCGTCATACCCGGGTGCGGGCCGCACCCCCCGCACCCGCCTTGTGACGCCACTGGCTGTAGGCTTAAATTTATTGATCAATGCATGAATTAAAACTCCATTGTTTATTATTGTTAGTTAATATAGTGAGAGCAAAGCCCCTGTGATTTATATTTAAACAATGTGATCACATACCGGGTTCCCCTTTAAATCCAGGAATGGTGAGTGCCGTGGATTAGTGTTACATACATACATACATACATACATACATACATACATATATATATATATATATACACATATATAGAAAAAGTGACAAGGAACGCACTCACCAGGCTTGTTTGAGACAGTTTCTGGAGGGGACTGATCTCTGGCTATTGCACCCCAGCAGTTGTGACAGTTCAGTATGCGAGTGCAACTTCTCTGGATCTATATATATATATATATATATATATATATATATATATATATATATATATATATATACACATATACACATACACAGTATACACACATACAATATATATTAACAATATATATTAACAATATATATATATATATATATATATATATAGTAAGTGGGCGTTTTGTCTGGCACTTGGGGAGCTAATAACGAAGACACAGACAGAAAGTTCAATGTTCCGGTGCTCAAACCCCTTTATCAAGACTTGATAAAGGGGCTTGAGCCCCGAAACATTGAACTTGCTGCTGTATCTGTGTCTATGTTATTAGTTACCCAAGTGCTAGACAAAACCCCCACTTACTGCATGTTTGACAGTCGGGGCACCAGGACATGCTGCTTTGATACTAGGACTCAGTGGCGGAACAAGCAAGCGGTGGGCCCAGGTGCGACAAAATGCTTTGGGGCCCCCCCCATCCAAGTCCACCCCATCGGCAGTGCGCGCCGTAGGCGCGCGCAAAAATACATAGTGGCGTGGCTTCGTGGGGAAGGGGTGTGGCCACAAAATAATACCAACACAGTAGTCTCCATTATTCAAATTACGCCGCACAGTAGCACCACTACACCAGGTAGAGACCCTTTTACACCTTACAGCAAACAGATTCCTCTTTTTACACATTACAGCAGACAGCGTGCCCTTTTTACACATAACGGCAGACCGCGTGCCCTTGTTACACATTACGGCAGACAGCGTGCCCTTTTTACACATTACAGCAGACAGCGTGCCCTTGTTACACATAGCGGCAGACAGCGTGCCCTTTTTACACATTACGGCAGACAGCGTGCCCTTGTTACACATTACGGCAGACCGCGTGCCCTTGTAACACATTACGGCAGACAGCGTCCCCATTTTTACACATTACGGCAGGCAGATTCCCCATTTTTACACATAGCAGCAGGCAGATTCCCCATTTTTACACATAGCGTCAGGCAGTCCCCGTTTTACACATAGCGTCAGGCAGTCCCCCTTTTTTACACATTACGGCAGGCAGATTCCCCTTTTTACACATTGCGTCGGGCAGATTACCCCTTTTTACACATAGTGTCAGGCAGTCCCCCATTTTTACACATTGCGGCAGGCTGATTCCCCCTTTTTACACATTGCGGCAGGCAGTCCCCCCTTTTTACACATTGCGGCAGGCAGTCCCCCCTTTTTACACATTGCGGCAGGCAATCCCCCCTTTTTACACATTGCTGCAGGCAGTCCCCCCTTTTTACACATTGCTGCAGGCAGTCCCTTTTTACACATTGCGGCAGGTATGCCCCCCTTTTTACACATTGCGGCAGGTAGTCCCCCCTTTTTACACAGTGCAGCAGGTAGTCCCCCATTTTTACACAGTGCGGCAGGTAGTCCCCCATTTTTACACATTGCGGCAGGCAGGCACAAGAAAGAAGGAAAGAAAGAAGGAAAGAAAGAAAGAAAGAAAGAAAGAAAGAAAGAAAGAAAGAAAGAAAGAAAGAAAGAAAGAAAGAAAGAAAGAAAGAAGAATTATACTTACCCTCTCCGCTGGCTCAGGCTCCTCGGTGCAGCGTCAGAGACGATTCCCGGGCTGGAGAGAAGGAGGACGAGGAGGGAGGCTAAGAAGGGAGCCGCAGCAGCGCTGTGTTACTGGTGGAGGCGCTGCTGCTGCTGCCCCTCTGCTTCCCTATAGGCTGTTCTCGGAAGACAGCCTATAGGGAAGCAGAGGGGCAGCAGCAGCAGCGCCTCCACCAGTAACAAAGCGCTGCTGCGGCTCCCTTCTCAGCCTCCCTCCTCCTCCTTCCCCCGTCTGTAGTACCGCTGCTCCTCTCCTCTCCTCTCTTCGCCGGGCGGCTGTGCGCTGCGGGCAGCGGTTGCCCGCAGCGCACAGCGGCATGTAATGAGTCAGTTTGACTCATTACATGCTTGGGCCCCTGGACAGAGGCGGGCCCCAGTGCAGTGCACTGCCTGCACTGCCGGTAGTTCCGCCTCTGCTAGGACTGACAGTCATATGGGCCATGCTATATATATATATATACACACACACACACACACACACACACACACACACACACACACACATTGAGTAAATACAAAGACCATTGAAAAAACATTGCAGTTAACCTGGCAGAAAAGAACTCTATGTGTGCTTGGTAGTTCATCCATAAAATATTTAACAGGGTTTACTCATGCCATTTTCTGCTGCTAGCTATACTATTGTACAGTGTATGATTTCCAAGCAGAAGCATTGATGAGGGGTCTTAATACTATCTCATGTCGTCTCATACTCAAAAATTCAATTTCTAGAATTGAAAAAATATAACTACAGTTTAAAATAATAAATGATTATATAAAGATGTATGTGAAACAGTGGAAGACACATAGTGCAAAAAAAGATCTTATCCAAGTGTCCACAATAAAGGAAATTTATTAACAGCAAAAATTTCTATATATTTGTATTTACACAAATGTGCCGAATTGTATGCTGTGGGCAGCACACCTTCCTTCTCGATTTTGGAACAGCCCCTGTAAAACTGTGTACACAAATTTAGCAGCTGACTATATTTGCATGGTGAAAAAGTGAAAGTGTCACTAAGTTCAAAGTAAACAACGTTCAAACCATTCCCATCATTAATTTCATATTTATTTAATCTTTCTCAGGTTTGTTCAGTTGGAGCCCAGACAAAATGTTTTGTATATTTTAATTTTGTTCTTAAAATACTGATACATTTATGTTTTCAGTGATCAGAATAATCACAGCTGATGTATAAAAATCAGGTGCTGATCTTGATGAAGACACATATAAATGAACTACAGAAGAACAATGGTCCTGCATATTCCATTTAACCTCAACACCATACCCCCCTGCCAGCCACGACTATCTTTTCTTGGGTCTTTCTCCCGCTCTGCAATAGCTATTAGCACCCTTATACCCCTTTCACACCAGAAATGCAGGGGCAAAACCCGGGAATTCTGCCACGGGCTCATGCAGGGACATTCCCGGGTTGGCACCTTTCACACCAGCATTTTTTGCCGGGACATCCCGGGTCTGCACCTTTCATACTGAACCCGGGATGGCCCTGCATTTTCTGAAAATGGGCGTCTCAGAAAAGACACAAGACCAGGAAGTGCCCTGAATAGCCAATCAGCATCAGTATAGGCAACCCGGGAAGGTAGAACATGTCCAGGGCCGGCTCTTCCATTAGGCAGCTTTAGGCGACTGCCTAGGGGCGTCGGCCCTTGGAGGGCGCCACTGTATTCATCAAGCAATAAATTGAAGGATGTCTCTGTACCTCCTTTTACACTTCACTGGCAGCGGCTGCAGATCTAATCAGGTACAGCTGCTGCTACCAGGCTGCACTGCATAATGCCTCATCGCTTCCTCCGTGCTGACACGTGTATCATCAAGTCATGTGAAGGCACATATGAGGCAGATGTAACTATGGCTCCCGAGGGGCGCACCCACTGACGCTCCTTATAGCCCTGATGCACCTCCTTCAGGCCCCTGGATCCCAGCTCTCCAGCAACAAGTTGAACCTGACTACATGTCTGCACCCAGCAGCACCATTGTTATGCTGCTGCTGACTATAAGAGGAACCCTGCCAATGATGAGGGAAAACAACATAAGGTGAGTAACCCATGGGGGTTTCTGCGGGACCACAAAGGGTGGGGGTGTGTGGGGAGTTTGCACAGCACATTAGAGAAAACACAGGAACATAAAAATATATGTAGGTGCGTATATATGTATGTGTACACATACAATTAAATATCCCCACCAGATTTATATCACTCAGCATAAAAGTGAAACTGTCCTCAGGGCAGGATGTACTATCCTTCGCCCCCGTGTAAGTGCCGTTTTCTCTCCGTTCACACTCACCGCTCCGTTGCCCGCCGCTTCCCCTTAGCTCCCCCGTCTGCTTTCTCATTTCCCTCTCCCTCCTCTTCACCGCCGTGGCCACTGAGTTCTTCTCTCGCAGCGCTCCCCATGGCCGTTGGCGCATGCGCACCAGCACCACTCACTTTTTTTTTTTCCGGGCATGCACACACAGCCTTCCTGGACGGATCATGGAGGCTTCCTGCGCCGCAGTTGCAGCTTCCGGATTTGCGCATGCGCCAACGGCCATGGGTAGCGCTGCGAGAGGAGAACTCAGTAGACGCGGCGGTGAAGAGGAGGGAGATGGAAAATGGGAAAGCAGACGGGGGAGCTATGGGGAAGCGGCGGGCAGCGGAGCGGTGAGTGTGAACGGAGAAAAAACGGCACTTAACGCGGGGGCGAAGGATAGTACATCCCGCCCTCAGTGTCTTATTCGATTCCTAACATACCACCTAACATTTATACATATTACAATATATCTTTTCATTTTAAAAGTCCTTGAGTGTCACCCCTTTTCTCTGTCTATGTATAATGATACCTCCGGGAGGTGGTGAGGGGGAGGTGTTTGCAGATTAGGGGGTGCTAGGCTGAAACTTTGCCTAGGGTGCAGAGAGACCTTGCACCGGCCCTGGACATGTCCCTGCACCATTCACACTGTCCAGGGTCCAGGGATCATCCCGGGACCAACCCTGGTCGATTGCAGGGTTGAAATGCGGGGACAGAAAACCCGGGTTTTTGTCCCTGTACCCTTTCACACCAAGAAATTTCCCGGGTTGATGCGCGTTCATGTGTTTTAACCCGGGAAATTTATGGCTGTGTGAAAGGGGTATTAGTCAGAATGCCCTGATCAGTGTCAGAACATGGCATTCTTGCTTATTATATAGATCTAGATGAGTGAGGGTTGGGCTTTATATGATGGGGATGTGCATCAAGATGTGTAGAGGGTAATAGTGGTCAGCAGGAAACCCCATATTGAATTGGAGACTAGATAAATAGGGTCCCTGCCGCACAGAGTATGAATACAAATGTTCTGTAAAACTGATGCAGAGACGGTGCTATTAAAAAAATCAAATATACCTAAATATAACACAAAATTAATTTCTGTTGAAACATGATTCCCTAAAACATTCAGATTGACTAGGTTCAGAGATTTTGGATGCACTGGACTGATTTTTTGTCAATGCGCATGTGCCAAAGCGCACACACAGAGGATTTATCTGCAAATTGAGTGGTAAGTAGTGTTTGACGGAGGTAACTCGGGGCGGTTAGAAAAAAGCAGGTGTGTCAGGACCATTTTCTGGGTGTGCCATAGACTGCAAGCTCGCTTACAGCTGGAGAGGCCCCTGAACTCTCTGTCAGAGACAGCATAGAGTTGCACAGAGGTCCAATGGTGCGACCAATTTGCATCCAATGTTCCCGATGATTCAGCTTATGTACGTGAGAGTCAGATATGAGACTCCAACAGTGGGCAGCTCTGTGCACAAGATGATGGCTGAGGCATTAACATATTTTCGCTGGTCTGCAGCTAATGAAATCGCAGCTGCTGGTATGACTGCATGCACACTGAATCAGGCCCTATGTTTTATTGTTACATCAAGTGCCAACCATTATTCTGTCTATTACATTAACAAACTTATTAAAAATCCTTGTTGTCAAGTGTACAACAAGAAGATGTATGGTGCCTGTGGCTGCCATTTGACCTGTAATTTACCAGCCTGGTAAGTAAAAATGTTGTTCGATGCTAATGGTATTAACAGCAAGAGATCACATCATTTTAAAACAAACTGTGTTACCCAAGTGACATGATCTTTTAATAAAAGCCTTTCCTTGCATACAATACAACAATCTATAGATTCACATCACTTCATTGACACTTTTTAAAACCATCTCTATCCTCTCTTTCTTTTCTCCACCTTTTCTGTCATAACCTGGCCAACAGACACTATAATTATAGATTTAGATTTGACAACTAGACCGCTTGTGCATTAATCGTCACCAACCACAGCATTAGGATACTGAAAAGAATGAATGCATTATGCCCAAAGATGGTCCTAGCCTAGAGTCTGCCCCACCAGACTAACAGAGAATGCATCAATGGGCCCCATCTTTAGGTGACCCATCTGAATTCTCATACATCATACTCTTACATGTCAGCAGCACATTGGAAGACAGAGTGAATGATCTACATGCAGTATCTGGAGACCACACCACCATTTGATCCAAGTAGCTACCATAGGTGCAGGCAGTGCAGCTGCTATGGGGCTCAGAGCTGAGAGGGACCCACCTTCCCTGTCAAAGTTACATGTGTTATATACATTTTTTGCCATTGGGTAGAACATAGGAGTCCTTTCAAACTTTTTCCTTGGGGCCTGCAATATATCTAGGTATGCCCCTGGACCTGCGTATTGTACTGTGGTATAAAATGAACTGGAGGGCATTTTAATGTTACATAATATGAACCATGGCACTGTATTGAGCACTATAAGAATGGGAAGCACTATATATCATAATGTGAATTTTGGGTACTGTGCAGCATAATGTGTACTGGCAGCTCTGAAATGTGACATAGGGGGAACTTAAGCACTACTGCGATTCATAAAAGAATATAAGGCAATACTATGGGGCATAACATTAAATATGGCCCTACTATGGTTCAGAAAATGAACTAGGGCACTATTTTAGGGCATAAAATTAACAACTGCTGCAGAGAAGTGTCTCTCTAGAAGCATTGGGATGGGGGCCCCTTCAGAATGTTACTATGGGGCCCACAAAGTTCTGGCTATGCCCCTGATTTGATCACCTGTTTTTGTCCATCTCCTCAAACCAATACTAGGCCCAGTAACGGATCTTGCCACGGGCAAGCGGTACTTTTGCGTGGGGCGCCGCCTTCCGGAGGGCGCCGTCGCCGTCCAGAGGGCACCGCACCAGGGCAAGATCCGCCACTGTGCCCCCCGCAGTGCCCCGCTGTGCCCCCCCACTTTGAAGGGAACTAGACGCGTAGCGTCTAGTTTCCCTTCATTGAGAGGACCTTAGTTGTGCGGTGCGCGATGACGTCATCGTGCACCGCACAGCAAAGGTCCTCTCCATGAAGGGAAACTAGATGCTACGGTCTAGTTTCCCTTCATGTAGAGGACCTTTGCTGTGCGGTGCGCGATGACGTCATCGCGCACCGCACAGCATAGTAGCACAGAAACTAGGGGTCATAATTGACCTCTAGTATCTATGCTGTTCTATGGGAGAGACGTAATAACGTCTCTCCCATAGATCGAGGAGAGAAGAAGAGCGGCGCCGGCGGAGGAGGTCTGCAGCGGTCTGGATCAGGAACGGGGATGGTAAGTATACTTTTTTTTCTTCTTTCAGCGTCGCTACAGGGGGCATAAATGGGGGCGTAACTGACCACGCCCCCATTTGAAGCCATGCCCCTATACTTTGCCCGGGGCGCCACAAGGCCAAGAACCGGCCCTGACTAGGCCCTCCTGATTTTGATGTCAGATATGGTGGATACTCAGATTGGTAGAGATGTCATGATCTTTAAGTAGCTTCTACAAAAACATGTAACTCTCCATTTTAGTAATCCAGTGCTGCCAATTTGTTTGAGGAGAAAGGAGTTGACCACATATGTAAATGTTGTTAGTCATGATATAAAAAGCTATCACACATTTCAGGTCAGCATGGAGTGGAGTGTTGCACCCAATCCTTTGGTTGCTAAACATTCATGCTCTATTAGTTACTAAAAAAGAAAAAAAATGGATTACAGTTTTGAAATGTAATATTTTGTTTTGGTACCATAATTATTGTAGATGTTTTCATCTACGTTTTTTTTTTCCATAACCATGTACAGAAATAGACTTTCAAAAAATTGAGAGAATTTGATTTTACAGATAAGCTCCAGCATTTTATATATACGTATCCAAGCAAAATGTGTTATTTTGTTAGCTATAAACAATTTTCTGTCTGGCTATGGTCTCTCACATTGTACACCCCTGTGGCATATGTCATAAATAAATTATGGAAAAAAAAATGCAATATTCTTTACTACCGATGCTAATATATTGTTTACTGTGCTGACATTTACACACTGAGAAGCAGCTTGGAAGATTGTGCTCCGTGCAGTAATTATCTGAATATGTTTTTCTAGCTTTTTTCCGTTTGACAGTGCAAGTGATAAGCTTTCCAATGTAACATGAAAACCCTTCATTGTTTATTGAACTATGTAGACATTGCTAATGCACACATGGCATACACGATATAGGAATAATTAGCTGTAAAGAGAACACAATGAAATATTATTACAGAAAAAAATGTCTTCGGTGCAGTGTCTTGTTTGCTTTGACAAAATAAGGTTTCTTCTGTCAAACAATAAAATGTGTTTCATTGACAGGGTTGCTTATTATTTTAAGTCTTCTGTCAGAGTTCAAGAAGCTAGTGAGTGACAGTTGAATCGTGCTGTATCTATCATGGAACTTTGAGCAATTGAAGATGTATCATTTTTCATCACTTACAGATGAAGTTCATTGCCTCGCTCACAGGAACTGCATAAAGATCAACCTGGTGCCCTCTTTCTAGCAAAGTCATTTCACACTTACTGCATCTGAGAGCAGGAATACATGACTGGCCAGTGGCTGCTTGCTGTGTTAACTGTCTAATACAGTATACAAATATATTGCATTTGTGTAAATATGACACATTGGGGGTCATTCCGAGTTGTTCGCTCGGTAAAAATCTTCGCATCGCAGCGATTTTCCGCTTAATGCGCATGCGCAATGTCCGCACTGCGACTGCGCCAAGTAAATTTGCTATGCACTTAGGAATTTTACTCACGGCATTTTCATCGTTCTGGCGATTGTAATGTGATTGACAGGAAATGGGTGTTACTGGGCGGAAACAGGCCGTTTTATGGGCGTGTGGGAAAAAACGCTACCGTTTCCGGAAAAAACGCAGGAGTGGCTGGAGAAATGGGGGAGTGTCTGGGCGAACGCTGGGTGTGTTTGTGACGTCAAACCAGGAACGACAAGCAGTGAAATGATCGCAGATGCCGAGTAAGTCTGAAGCTACTCAGAAACTGCTACGAGGTGTGTAATCGCAATATTGCGAATACATCGTTCGCAATTTTAAGATGCTAAGATTCACTCCCAGTAGGCGGCGGCTTAGCATGAGCAAATCTGCTAAAATTCACTTGCGAGCGAACAACTCGGAATGACCCCCATTTTATTACCTATAGGACTTACATATAACAAAACCTACATTTATATGTACAGTAGTTCTATATTTAGTTCCAAATTAGTTGGTATGTTTTTGGAAGGATACCATGAACTTTGATATCTTATATGGGAACTTGTTATATGGAATGCTCCAAATACAGAAAGATAAAATGGAAATCATAACCAAAAAGGAATAAAAAGTTAAGTAAATGATTGCTCCTGATATGAGATCATTACTTTTTCCTATTGTAACTATAAACTCTTGTAAACAACTTATTGAGGAAGAGAAATCCATGGGGACAGTGTCCAAAAATTAGGTTGTGCGGGTTTTAAGTGTATTTTGGTACAGCTATATAAGCAGCACAGTGGAACAGTGGTTAGCATTGCTGCCTCACAGTGCTTAAGTCATGTGTTCAGGCCAGGGTTTCATCTATTGGAGTTTGTATGTTTTCCCATATTCACATGGGTTTTATTATCCACGTGCTCTGCTTCTCTCTGACACTCCAAAGATATCTTAGTAGGTTAATTGGCTGATGACTAAAATGGACCCTAGTGTATGTGTGTGTGAGTTCAGACTTTAAACTCCAATAGGGCAGGGATTGATGTGACTGATATGCATTGAGGTCACTGAATATCTGTGTGATGACATGAAATCTGGAAATCATTCTGGACACAATCTCTGAAGCAGTTATTCCATGATTCCCCAACACAACAGATCTGTAAAGCCCCGTACACACTGGTCGATATATCGGCCGTTCTCTTGAACGGCCGATACATCGCGGGACCGTCGGCCAGTGTGTATGGGCGATACGTCTGTGAACTCCGTCGTTCACAGACGTATCGCGTCGGCTGCGCTGCACAGCCGACTGCCAATATATCTAACGATATATTGGCGCGTCGCTGTGTGTGTACGGGGCAGACGTCCGACCGCCCGTACACATGCTGCGGCGGCCGGCGGTGATTGACAGGTGAACTGGGCGGGCGCCCGCCCGCCCACCCGCCCAGTTCATGACGTCAGTCCCCCGACGGATCGGGCAGTGTGTATGCACAGCACACTGCCCAATCCGTACATAGATATATCTGCAGATTAATTGATCTGCAGATATATCTACTGGTGTGTACCCACCTGTGTGTAAAGGTACCCATAAATCTAAAGATTTATCTTCCAATCTGGCTTCTATGGAATGAAAATCTGGTAATGGATGGGAGCAAATGACATGGTTGGGAGCAAATGACAGTTGACCATTTCAAATAATCAACTGTCATTTGCCCATTACCAGATTCTCATTCCAACCAGCCAGATTGGAAGATAAAGCTTTAGGTGTATGGGCACCTTAAGAGTAGGTGTTAGGGAGATTAATCCCGGGACGTTTTTTCAATCCAGGGACCCATGATTCCCCAACACAACAGATCTGTAAGTGTGTGTAAAGGTGCCCATACACCTAAAGATTTATCTTCCAATCTGGCTGGATGGAATGAAAATCTGGTAATGGATGCGAGCAAATGACATAGATGGGAGCAAATGACAGTTGACAATTTCAAATCGTCAACTGTCATTTGCCCATTACCAGATTCTCATTCCAACCGGCCAGATTGGAAGATAAATCTTTAGGTGTATATGCACCTTAAGTGTAGGTGTTAGTGAGATCACTCTCATGCCAATTTTTCAATCCCGGGACTCGGGATTGAAAAACGGTCAATCCTGGTATGCCCAGAATTGGCTAGGGTTAAAAAAAAAGTATAAAATACTTACCCTCTTCAGGCCCAGCTGTCGACGGGTCTGGACGGCGGTGCTATAGGCGGGTCCGGGCAGCAGGTGACGGATCCGGCAGGCAGTGGTTATGGGCGGCAGGAGGTGGATGTGGACATTTCGGGCCGGCGGCGAGGCTCGCACTGTGCTGCACAGTCTGACCTCTATCATTATGTCATGCTGCGCAGTGCACGCATTCGCACAGCCAAGGGAAAGGGGAGCTGGGAAGTGTCTGGGCCGTAGGCGGAACCGACTCAGATGCTGTCCGGCATTAAAAAAAGCTTTGGTCCGAATCCTGGGATTAAATCCCGGACAATTTTAGGTCAAAATCCTGGGATGCTGCCGATCCTGATCCTGGGATTGGCCACAATAGTATGTGTGTATATTAGGGAGTATATGTGTGAGCCCTAGGGGTAAATTTACTAAGATGGGAGTTTTTTTTTATTTTAGAACTGGTGATGTTACCTATAGCAACCAGAGTCTATTATCTTCTAGAAGCAGCTAGATAAATGTTAAGTAGAATTCGATTGGTTGGTATGGGCAACATCACCAGTTCTAAAAAACTCCCACCTTAGTAAATTTACCCCCTAGTGAACTAGTGTGTGTTTGCTTGACAATAAATGTGCTACCTTTTTAGTTAAAAAAACAGATCACTTCCAATCAGACGGCCACTCCTAATTGGCTGCCGGTCCGTGAGCTCCAATTGGCTTGCAGGCAGCGCCAGATTTGAAAAGACAGTGGCACTGGTCCACTGTCAGACTCTGCATGGATGCCTTCTGGGCCAGACCCCAAATCGAAACCTGCTGCTGCTGCAATGAGGAGGAGGTAAGAGCCTGCTTCTTCTGGCATGAAGGGAGATGAGAGGCGGCTTGAGGGACACAGGGGAAGTTAAGAGGCTGTGAGGGGGTCTTTACTGTGTGGCATAATGTATAAGGGGCATTACTGTGTGGCATCATGTATAAGGAGCTCTACTACTGCATGGCATAATGTGTTAAAAGGGGTTCTACTATTGTGCTGCATAATGTGTGTAAGGGGTACTATGGTGTGGTACACTACAGGTAAAGACATGCCCCCTTTTGAGTGGACACACCCCCACAGAGGCTCTAGTTTAGTTCATAGATTGATCAATGCATATAAGTCTGCAGTCCCCATCAAGGGCACCCATTTTTCGGCAAGTCCTAAAGTGTGTACACACGGTGAGATCCATGCTATGCCCGATTTTGACTATGCGATTTCTCTTGAACTCCCACAGAGCCCAGATAGTACAGATTGTACAGATTTTGACTATCTGTACTTTTGATTTTGTCTATGTACGATTATGACTAAGTGCCAATTTTGACTATACTTAGTACTAGATAGTCAAGATTGACTTGCCTGCACAGTTTATCTAGCCTTGTGATACCGACCCTTCAGGAGCGCGCATCGGGATCGAATTGGTATCGCAAGATGCCTAACACCTTGAGATGTGCACTAACTTTCCATAAGATTTTGACTTTATAGTAAAAATCTTATAGATTTATCTCACCGTGTGTACACACCTCTACTCTTTCACTATGAATTATAAACATGGCAATAACTATCACATTAGTGTTAAACTTTAGGTATGCTAACTGGTTTAAAGCTCACAGCACACTGACTTGTAAAAGTGAGACAGTCACCAAGAACACCTGTTGTAAAGCACCTAGGAAAACAGCTGACACAGGTTAGATTAAAGAAACAGAGTACATGATCACAAAAAATACTAATTCTGCAGTCACCATTCCTAGACCATTATTTATTATGGTGAGTGTGATTTTTATTTCAAAACAACGTGGTCACATAACATATTGCACCCCAGATCTAGGAATGGACGGTACAATGAACTAAAGCCTTATATATATCTCCTATATATTCTCCCAGATCTGTCACTCACCACACCACCAAGTGATATGGTGATTGGCGGTGTGTGGTGCCGGAAGCCAGTGAGAACCACCCTTCTCCTCCCCTCATCCGGCCTGGCTGCTGCTGGCTTCCGGCACCACATGCCGCCAATCATCAGGTCACTTCCCCCACCCGCAGCGCCTCCGGACCTCCTACCCCACCAGCGGTACCCCTGCACATGGCCCTCCACCAACCACAGCACCTCCGAACCTCCTCCCCATCCGCCGCACCCCGTCTCCTGACCCTCCCCCACCCGCTGCACCCCTCCCCCGCACTTCCAAACCCCCTACCCCACCCACGGCACCCGCCACTTCCCCACCCGCAGCGTGCAAGGGTTAAGGGGGTGTAACCCATTGCAACGGTGTGAAGAGCGCCCGTAGGGCACGATGAGCCACCTAGAGTATATATATATATATATATATATATATATATATAAAACCATGTGTATCGGCACTCGAAAAAAGACACAAATACCTTGGTGATCCAGTCCTATCATGGGGTAGCCATGATTCAATAGTTCCAAACAGAGGGACGGCACTCATAGAATTTTGCAACAAGTATATTGTATTCCAATAAAAGAAAGTTCCAAAGATTACATCAACGTTTCGGTGTAGAACACCGTCATCAGGATGTACAGAAATCACATACAGGAAAAATGGTGAACATGTATATACTTGTTGCAAAATCCTATGAGTGCCGTCCCTCTGTTTGGAACTATATATATATATATATATATAGGAAGAGGTTCTGTGGCGGCACTCACGTTCTGACAAAAGTTTTTTTCATTAAACTGAAACGTTAACCAGTCCTATTTGGTGCTAGTCGCTTGATTGATAACGGTTTGTGAGACCTGTGAGTGCCGCCGCAGAACCTCTTCCTACATTTGTCTACAGTTTTGCAGACATCGGAGGGCACTGGGCATCTACCTGACTGACATACAAAGTGCCGGCTATTTCCTTGTTTATATATATATATATATATATATATATATATATATATATATAAGAGAGAGAGACAGAGAGAGAGAGAGAGAGAGAGAGAGAGAGTAAGAGACATACAAGCGGCTCTTAAGAGGACTTCACAACAATACTTCTAGTGGTCTAGAATTATTGTTGTGAAATTGCTTTAAATGCCTCCCATATGGCTCTATACATTTAGATTCTGCTCTGTGTAAGGAACCGTAATTAAGGAAGGCACCGTGCGTTTATCTAGATGGAGGATGGTAGTGCCGGCTATTTGTCCTATATATACCTATACAGTGTATATATATATATATATACATATATATATATATATATATACAGTTTGTATATATATATATATATATATATATATATATTATACACACACAAACAATACACACATACTTACACTACTTACACAGTATATGCCATCAATGGTCAATGTTATATTGATAGCATGTATGTGTGCTGTAAGTGTAGCTAAGATGATTTGACAATCTATTGTAGAGTCATTGGATTAATCCACAGACCTGAATCAGGACTTTTATTTATTGTTTAAGTCATCTCTTGAAAAATATTATGTTCTAGCTTATTCAAATCATATATTTGAAAAATATGAGATTATGTAGTAATCATAGTTGGATAAACCCATAATAATACATTTAAGATATCAATAGGTTGAATAGGTTTCAAAATAAATTAATATAATAAAATTAGAGAAATATTAATACTAGATCATTAATTAGTTAACGGTGTTAAATCTACAACATTGTTCTATTTATATAATAAATGTATTTGCATTTATAGAGAAAAAAACCCCAAAACCTGGGACTTTTGGAAACATTAATAATCATTAAAAATACAAGGAAAACAAATCTATTGTCATTTGCTATTTTACAACAGATGTACTGAACATAAGATTCAATTACAGAATGGCCGATGTAACAAAGGATAGTGCAATAAATTTAGCCGTATGGCAAGAGTTAACGTTCTAAGCCAAACTCACAAGCCTGTAACAAAGCTTTGCACGCATATGTGCCTTAAGGGTAAACACAGTTATTTCAAATACATGCTGCTGACCACTGTGACCCTGACCCCAGCAATGTCCCAGCCTCCAGCAGCTGAAAAGCCCCTGCAGAATTTATCAGTCTGGTCCTACAGCCCAACTCAAATCTAATTTTGACTGATGACTATTGCTGAGTGAAAGACAAAGGGTGATGAAAACAAAAGGAGACCAAAGACAGCTTATAAAACTAAAGATTGGTCAGTGACCAATATGTATGTAAACTAAGTATATAAAAGTACACTTAAACACATCTCTAAATGTCTTTAAGGACGCGTTCACCAACGTGATATTGTTTTCAACTGAATTAAATGCTATAAACTTGTAGGATCTATTATGCCAATAACCTACAATTGTTGATTAGACATATTCTGTGGTAGAAGGCATCTGAGGGTATCTATATATGCTGTAACTGAAACACTTCTCTACAGAATCTTATGTAAATATGACTACTATAATCTTTGACATAAGTAGTTTTGAAATTTCCAAAGTAAATTAATGTTGGGCATGTGATGCAACATACTGTATCATGCAGTTCTGCCCACAGACGTATCATCTGTACAATGAAAATGGTTTTGAAGCTTTCCAATTGGAATACCAACGACGGCATCCCGAATACTCACAATGCCGCCATCCGGAATCACAGCTAATGGGCTAGTCCCACTCATTGGTGTCCACAACACCCATAGAGTGGGAATAGAACCTGTGGCGAGCGCAACGAGCCACTGAGCCTGCAGCGTGGTGAGCAGCAAAGCGAGTCCGCAAGGGGCTTCGCTGCGCTTGTCCCCCTGCCGGCATTCTGGTCGCTGGGATCCCGGTGTCGATATGCTGACTGCTGGGTTCCCGGCTGCCGGCAACGTATACCCAACGCGCACATATCACTATAGATAAAGGGAGTTATTTATTTAACTGTGGATGACCCCGCTGCAATTGCAGGTGGTCTGCTGCCATTTTCTTGATCAGAGCGGCTGTGTGTGACATCATGTAGCCACCCCCAAAAATGCCTCCGACCCACCCCTGCAATGCTCCATCATTGCCCCCTGCGAACGCCTCTGCCTGTCAATCAGGCAGAGGCATTCGCAGCCAATGTGACCAGTTCTCATTGGCTGCTAGCACATGTGCAGGATGGGACCTGTGCATGCGCACTGCCACCCAGCCAGGGTTATTGCGGTCGCATCGATTAGTGATGCAACCTGAATAACCCCCAAAATTATTTCATAGGGATGTGTTCTATGTTTTGTCCTCAAGTTTACCACTATTTACATGGGGATGATATACTGTGTGTGTGTGTGTGGGGGGGGGGGGGGGTTTGTGGGTGATATTACATTAAAACTCCTCACCTGCATGTAATTGTTCTTTGCATTACTTGCAACTTACGGTAGCACTTGAGGGTTAGAGTTACTGTAAGAACCTCTAGTCTGTCATCTGGTCTACATAGGATTGCCATCAGGGATTTAAAAGGGATATTAATCTATGGGGCTCAGGCTCACTGGGGGGCATTGGGGTATTATTCCTCTCATAGGAGGCTTCAGTTAGGGATTTTCATCAATCATTGATAGTTAACAACTATCAATGGTTTGCCACTAATAGTCTATGGTTTTGCTATCAATGGTGGAAATCCGATGGTTCTACATGCATCAATGGCAGATAGTCAGCAACAGTGACGGCTCCAGAGATGCAATGCATTCCGAAATTGAAACCACTATATCATTTGACTTACGGCTCCTCGTTTCGATGTCCCCAATTCTCCTCCTACTTTATTCTCCACCTCCCCCAGCTTAGTGCTTTCACTACAGCTGCAGTGCTATACTGCTTCCACCGTAATAGAGGAATGCAGAAATTTCCCTTGTGTGAGTCCGGCCCATCCAACTCCAAGTGTGCCTATATCCCTAAGCCTCTGACCCCTACCTCCATAAATTTGCCTCTGGCCCCTCTGCCCAAGTGTGCCTCTGAACTACCCCCTCCCCAAGTGTGCCTCAGACCTTCCCCTCCACAAGTTTGTCTATGCCCTCTTTATCAATGTTTGCCTCTGACCCTCTCTCCTCAAGTGTTCTTTTGCTTTCCCCTTCCCATGTGTGCCTTTGACACACCTTCCCCAAGTATGCCTCTATCCACTCATTCCCCATGTGTTCCTCTCCTTCTCTATATGTGCCCCTTTTCCCTTATCCCAAGTGTGCCTCTGACCATCTCCCTCCCCTTATGATCCTCTGACTGCCCTCATTCTATTTGAAGTCTATGTATATGTGTATATACTGAATGTGGACTGTTGGAATGTAGACAAGTCTGAGGTGCACAAGTCACATGTTAGTACATCCTAGGTCTAGTAGTACAGTACCTAACAGTACAAACCAGATCTACTTATTTGGGAGAACTCTATAACATTGTCAAGTTGCTTAATAGAAAATATTTTGGGTAGCAGTAATTAAATTGAGTAACAGACATTAAAGATTTTATAGTGCAAGTCCAAACAGTTTTATCAAAATAAATGCAGTGGGTTGCTTGTTGTCACAAAATAGTGTTTTAATTATTACAGACCTCTAAAGATTGCAAGACCTCCCTTAATAATGTATTCAGGGGCATTTCAAGAGAGGAGAAGACCCGCGAGCAGTCTCGGTTGCAGGCCCCCTCCTCTCCAGCAGCAAGTAGTTATGCCAGAGTCCACTGCGCATGCGCAGGTATCCGGGAACATGGCGCCCACGCCTAGTTCTCGGGGACATCTTCAGTGCACATGCGCAAATCACTCAGTAAAGGCAGTGGCGGCCATTTTCAAAGTGATTTCTGTCCGTAGTGCAGGGGGACTCCAGACGGGTAAGTATAATATATGGGTGCAGTGTGTGCGGGGTGGGCCCCCCAGGATGCAGGGGCCCATGTGCACCTCACACTGTGCCATTATAGAAACGCCTATGGATGTATGCATGTAATGTAGAGGAACATTTTTTGTTTTACTAACATTTTGTTTTACTAACAGGCTAATGTAAATATAGGGCTAGAGTGCCATATTTTATATTATTGTTGAAAATGGTATTTACAAAGTGTCAATTTCTCTATCATCTCCTATAAATGTATAATCGATACTGAGGAAGTTATTCTGGAAAGGTGTAATTGCGGATTTTTAGAAGAATAGGGACAATAGAAATAAAGAGGTATGGGCAAATTTACGCAGCAACAACACATAGCAAAATGTACAGGATATCATATGCACCAGCAGAAACGTAATTTGAGATCATTTTACTAGATCTAGCTTAGCCAAGCATTTGACAAGATTTGTGGAAAATTGCCAGTTAATTTAAATCACACAGTATCAGAGGGAATACAAAGAAGATTTTGCCTCATACTTGAAAACACAGTACCCATTCTAACTGACTCAATCTGCCACTCATTGTCACTGCACAGACAAACAATTACGCTAAGAGCAGGTATGGCAGAGAGCATGAGTGCAGAAGACAGACAGAATCACCAGCTACAAAGGTCAAATGGAGGATCTGACAGATACTGCTTATGACAAGCAGACATAGGTGAACAGCGCTGGTTAACTTGTGTTCTCCTAAATCCTAGAGAATTTTTGTAAAAACAAATATCAATAAATACTGTAATATACAAATGTTGATATTCATTTATACAGTTTATTTTCTTTCTTTTATTCTAGATCTGTATGTGTTTTATTTGTTATTTATCTAAACTATCTGTGATGAATACCCTTAAAATCTTATAACCCAGTAATTGGTTTCATGTGTCTATTGGTGGGAATATAAAAACACATATTTATCTAGAAGCATCTCGAGAAGAGCAATATTCTGTTAATAAACTAATCCTAAATTATAAATGGGATAATTTGTCATTTGTAAATTGGTCCGCTATAAAAAGCATCAATATTAATATTTACAAACTATACTCTGATCCATACAGATAAACATGGAAATGCATAAGGTATTATAACAAAGGATACTGTATAATAGATAGACATACAGTACATCTAAATATATTTTTATATATATATATATATATATATATATAATGCTTTATCTGTGTGCCTAGCAGCTGCAGATTACAATACAATATACAATATTGGCACCTGTGCGCACCCTCTTAGATATAGGTACAGATAGTGTACAGTATGTGATTTCTTTGGTGCCGTGTCTGACCTTGGACCTGCAGTGTCCAATTGCTTAATGGTCTGATCTGCCGCGGTCTCCCCGATCAGCTCCCATAGGTTAAATGCTACATTGCCCTCCTCACAACCTTATCTCCTGACGAAAGGGGTTCATCCCCTGAAATGTAGAGACTAATAAAACTTAATTCAAAAGTCTTCAAGTGCCGCCTGCTCCCTGGAGAATCTACTTTTTCATTTATGCTTGTGAGGAGGGCAACAAAGCATTTATCCTATGGGAACTGATCGGGGAGACTGCGGTATCCGTGTGATATGACCATGCTCATTTGGGTGGGCATTGATTGACACCCTTGCAAATCTGGTACGCTTCTCTGCCTGATTAATGGTGGATTCATGTGTGTAATTACCTCATTTTAAGATTATATTTGCTTTTGGAATAAAAAAACTGTACTTCACTATATACCTTCTCTCTTTGAATTTTGGGTGGACACTGAACTATTATCCAATCACGAGAGAGATAGGTTCAACTAACAAGAAAGGATACGGACTTTGATTATATTCTGAAGTTGGATTATATGAGGAATTGGGACTTCAGGAACCATTCCTTCAAATAAGTTATAATGACTTATTGGACTCTATAGTGCACATACACATACACTATCTGTACCTATATCTAAGAGGGTGCACACAGCTGCCAATATTGCATATTGTATTGTTGAATTGTAAAGGTGGTGGGGACCATCTTGACATCTGCTGCTGCATTTGAGAGTTGGGACGCTGGTTTAAAACCATTGTATTTGTAGCTGCAGATTACAAACCTACAGAGAGGTCCCATCCCCTCCGTCCCATCACAGCTTTTACTGGTTGCCTGCTAGACACAACCTCCATTTTCCTCGAGCCAATGTTGTCAGTCAACACTCCCCCCATGCTGCTTTAACAGACTGTTTCACAATCTCCCTTCCCCACAGGGGAAAGGGACAGAGATGAGAGATATGGTAAGGATGAGATGACAGTTTTGAAAAAGATAGAGGGGGAAGGGGACAGATACAGTATGAAAGAAAGAAGAGGGAGGGGGAATATATTAGAGAGAAATGTTAAAGGAAGAGAACAAAGTTGAAGGAGAGGAGCACACAAAGATATAAGAGTGGGGCACAGGGATGAAAAAGAAGTGGGAAGGGGGTGGAGCAGAAAGAAATACTGGCATGGGGAGGAAAGAAAAGAGATGAGACACACAGAAAAGTGGGGTGGCTGAGATGGGAAAGGGGGGATGTTACTGCTCGGAGCTGGCTCCACACCCAGATCCCCCCAACTGTCTCTCAATCATAAAACCCCCATAGCCTCACCCACAAGGGGGTAAAGAGATCAGCAAGAGAGTGAGATGGGAATGAGTTGAGAGAGGGGAACAGAGAGAGAGATAGAGGGTGCACAGATGTGAAAGAGAAAAAGTGGAGCATGAGGCTTGAGAGACACAAAGGGAAGGAGGCTGGAGAGACAAGGGTGGCATGAAACTGGCAAGACAAGGGGATGAGGCTGGAAAGACAAAGGGGTGGCAAGATGCTGGAGAAACACAAGGGTGGCATGAGGCTGGAGAGACATGAGAGCACATTAGGCTGAAGAGTCACAGTGGACATGAGTTAGGAGAGTCACAGTAGGATTGAGGCTGTACAGAGCATAAGGGATGGATCTGAAAAGACACACAGATGATGAGGCTATATGGCAGCCACAATACAGTAGCTACTGTACCTGGTGAATGACAAGTCAAAAATCTGCGCATATCTTTCTATTTATCTTTGTGTGGGTGACATAAGTCAGTCACACACACTCTATGGAACTGTTAGCTCTATTATCCTTGATTGACTTGATACTAGGACAAGCTATATATGAGTGAATAATGATGTGGCAACCCTTTCCCAGTACAACATGCAACATAAGGCCAAGGGGCAGCCAGATAGGTGCCTGTCCAGACAAAAGGCAGGGACGTTGAGAAGAACACATTAATCCCAGGAGGCTGTGTGTGGCATTGTGCAGTAGATATTTGTTCCAGAGACATTAAGGGGCAGATATCCATATAGTTGAGTTGGAAGAGTATTTAGTCTATTTAGGTGTATTACCTGTTGTGCTGAAAGTATAGATGAGCGGTTCGGATTACCTGGAATCCGAACTGCTCCGAACTTCTGGGATCTACCAGAGCTGCGGCTCAGGGGTTTCCCAATGGCTCAGATACCACTTCAAGGCAAAACATCATCCTCCAGACGTCAGATTCTCATGGGTATTGGATTCTCTATATTAGGGCACCGCAGCCAGGAATCAGCGCCATTTTACTCTGCTCAGGCACACTGCTGTGTGCTGCACTCTAATCTGCTGCAAATTGGCTAACATGAGTGTACATTCAGGGTATCCAAGATTTGCGGAAAGCCTTCCCCAATGCCAGGAAGTTGCAGAACCCCCAGGGGTTACAATTGTGGGTGGCTGTGCCGGGCACTCCTCCCACTCAACACCACTACTAGCAAGTGCCATCCTGGCCAATCAGTAATTACAGACCTATTATGCAGGGGCAAATTTATATTGGGTGCATTGCACATGGGTTCCTGGGTGTAGATGGTCCACAAGGCACAGCATGCACCCATTTCTTCAATACTTATCTCTTCGGAGTTCGTTTCAGCAGCAGCAGCGGTAGTGCTGCATAAATCAAATTGTTTTTTAACCAGAATATTAGAAACATTAGTTAAACACAAAATCTGTAAAATATAATGTGATGGAGGTATTAAAAATCTAAAGGTACCTGTTTCAATTTCCCACACATATACAGAGTCATCTTCACAGCCAACAACCAGAACCTCTTCTATGGGGTGCCATTTCATTGTCTTTACAGGAAATAGATGTTTTCTAGCATGGAAAAAGCAAATTCGCTCCTGTAGATTTAGAAGCGCCACTGAATTATCGCTACACACACAATATATGCTCTGGAACAATTTTATCTGTGAGTGAAAAAGAGAAAACATAATGACAGCATATGAATAGGATATAAATAGTTCTGTAGCTATCTACCTGCTTTGATAGCTATGTCAATGGATTCAGTCAAAAAAGCACAAGGACTTGCTGTATTTGGATGATTCGTTAGGGTCATTATACTAGAAATAAGTTAACAGAGAAGAATGAAACCTATCAAATTATTAAATGTCATTTACAAATCACAAATCCATGCGCTTTCAATGAGTGCAAATGTACATAACTGCCCACTTGGGGCTCATGTAGAGTTGGGTGCAATTTTTGTGCCAAATATACAGGAACAAATTGTGTTAAAAATGCACCATACAAAGCAGGGCATATATTTAAAAATATCATATGCACCAGTTTTACACTAGAAGAGAAAAATGGCATTCATACAAGGTTGATGAGATCTTAAAACAGTTGTATATGCACATTTTTACACCAGGAGGACTGTATTGACAGTGGTAGCATAGTCATGGCAGAAGCAGGCGAATGTGGAGCTGCAATGACCTCAAACATGCCCCCACCTTCCAAGGGGCGACCCAAGTGAGTAGTGTATGTCCCAGTGGGGAGAATGGAGGCAGTCTAATGCTTGGCACTATTGTGGCACCCCTTTTTCTGGTTCCTGCGTACGTCTGTAATTGGTAGTCATAAATACTATTTGTATACAACATAATACTTAAATGAAATATAATGCACTTAAGACTGTATCTGGGCAATGTTCTTAATAAATACTAAGTCACATTACCATATAAAATACAATTATACAGATCCAAATACAAAACAAAATAATAACTGAATTTATTTAAACATAAATATTTTTTTAAATGGGAGACTACTTTCCTTTCGCAGACTGATTGCAAGTGCCAAATAATTTAAAGAGGTCACAGCAGCGCCACAAATAATGTGAGAGGGGTCAAGACACATTCAAAGAATCAGAAGCAGCTGGCACGGGCAGTCACCATCAGTGTGCCTCTTGAACTGGTGGTTTACTACCCACATGTGATCCACAGCCTGATAGGTGCATATACATATTTGGTATGCATGAGACGCATTTGTGTGTACATGCCCTTTCTGCCCTCGGTGCACACTTGTGCACACTCTCCATTGTTCGTTCCAACTCTATAAGCTTAAGGAGGCTAAAGTGCAAAATGCATCTACATAAATGGGTGTGCAAGAATTTGTTGTGCACATATGCCATATTGGGCTTACAGTGCACATTCTTCACAAATTAAAATGGTTTACAAAAATAAAAACAATGTTAAAATAAGAATAATGCTTCATCTAATAAAAAAAATAAAAAAATTCTATTAACGCCATAACGGTTATTACTGGTGGCAGTAGTGAAAACAAAGACAAACAAATCACTATGCTAAATACAACACTAAGGCCCAGATTTAGCAAGCCTTGGAGAGTGATAAATTGCACAGTGATAAAGTACCAGCCAATCAGCTCCTGCT
Source organism: Pseudophryne corroboree (assembly GCF_028390025.1). NCBI lineage: Eukaryota > Metazoa > Chordata > Amphibia > Anura > Myobatrachidae > Pseudophryne > Pseudophryne corroboree. The sequence continues at coordinate 287,809,078 of NC_086449.1, forward strand.
ATGTTACAGGCAGCGTTTGAAAAATAGTACATATAGGCAGAAATAGTGCACATACAAAAAAAGCGCTCATCAATTACCATGATACCGCATGTGTGACATGACGGACATAATGATATGAAATAATTACATTCACCCTTAATAGGATGGTAATCCTCAATGGTAAAACAGATGGAATTGTAATTTTCTGGAAAATCCTTTCCTTCACATGCAGGGCACAGGTAGGACTGATTGATCCTTAATTGACCTGAAACAAAAAGTACCTCTTTTCCCAATATGAATGAGAATGGTAAGAGGTACTATAGCCCGACACTTTCAAAATGGCGGCTGAATTTACGCGTTGTCTCGCCCCTCTGCGCCGTCACTTGCGAGACAATACGTAAATTCAGCCGCCATTTTGAAGGTGTCGGGCTATAGTACCTCTTACCATTCTCATTCATATTGGGAAAAGAGGTACTTTTTGTTTCAGGTCAATTAAGGATCAATCAGTCCTACCTGTGCCCTGCATGTGAAGGAAAGGATTTTCCAGAAAATTACAATTCCATCTGTTTTACCATTGAAGATTACCATCCTATTAAGGGTGAATGTATTTATTTCTTATCATTATGTCCGTCATGTCACATATGGGGTATCATGGTAATTGGTGAGCGCTTTTTTTGTATGTGCACTATTTCTGCCTATATGTACTAGTTCTGTTGATGTGTGGGATACACTTCTATTTTGCACACCTGTAGCTGCCTACCAAGTTTTGTTGCGCATATACACCTATAAACATCTGTTGCACCAGCGTTGAAAAATGACAGGAGCTGATTGGTTGGTACTTTATCACTGTGAAATGTATCACTCTCCAGGGCTTGATAAATCAGGGCCTAAGATCCTTACTTAAAGAATGTATATTAAGTATCCAAGTACCCAGGAGAAATATAGTAGATGAATAATGGTTAGGGTCATCTTCTGGGACAATTACTAATATGTAAAAGTGACAATGGGAAACATTATATAAATATATATTTTTGGTCCTTTTGTTTCTTTCTTTAATGAACCCCCATTGTATAGCAATGTTCTTCCAAGTAAACCATCCTCAACCACTAGATAGCACACTGGCATTGACTTTCCCCATGCAAGGTAGGACGAAAAAAGATTATATTAAAAAAAGGAAATATTTGTTTAGATAGGCAGCTCCTTTGACAGTTATCTTTAAAAGTACATACTGTAGATATTTTCCACTGCAGGATAGAGACTTTTGTGTTGCGTGTTAACTGTCTGTCAGAGTTCTATGTATTTTATTCAAAAGGTCAGGCATTTTTTTAAATGTCAGCTGTAGCTGACCTAAAGCTGTCTTTTTAAATTATTTTTAACTGTGCCAAAACAAAGGTGCCTTAATCAATAATTAAAACCGAATATCACTGCTCAGACCATAAAACACAATTTGAGAGAAATATTTGTGTGTTTATATATATATATATATATATATATAATGTTAATGTACTGTCCAAGCAAATACATCTAACCACTTAAAGATTTAAAGAAATAATAGTATTTATCCCATATTGTACTTGCCCACTGTTCCAGAATGACTGGGAGACTAATTATGGGCAGTTCTCCTGCACTCCTGGAAGAGTAGAACGGCCTCTATAAGCAAATGAATTATTTTAAGTTAACATGGCCCTGCCTCTCACAGATAATTGCAGACACCACAGTTATGCAAACTGTGAGACACTCCCCACTCACAATTCCCACCTCTATCTGCCCTTGGGGACCTCCCAGAGGAGAGGATTTCAAAGTAGTTATGACTAAAATCAATGTTCTTACTTTATAATCACACGGGGAAACGAGTAGTTTCAGTATTGATCCGGACTGTAATGTGAACTTGTGAAATATTTCTCCTGTGAACACGTCTCTCCAAATTATAGATGAATTCTGATCACCAGAAATGAGCCAACTTGGATCAAACTTCTCCGACCGCTCATGTGGATAAAGTAAACTTGTTACACTGCAGTAATGGCCTGCAAATATTTTGTGTAGCAATGAACCTATGGGCAAAGATATATTAGCTGATAACACGTTGGTACAAGACACATTTTTTACAGTTAATTAATTAATGCATGCCTCCCAACATTTATACATGCCCCTCAAATCAGGTTAATGGCTGCGTCATAAAAAACAAAAAACTTAATTAAAAATAAAATGATAAGATGAAACCCCGCCCCCTATTTATACATATAACACCTTAATTTTACAAAAGCTAGAAAATGTTTCTATTTAATCTACATATGTATATGAATAGATTAATAGGTAACTGACTCCATCTAAACACGCATGACTGAGAAATACAATGAGACATTGGGGGAGATGTATCAAACCCTAGAGAGAAATAAAGTAGAGAAGATGTCCATAGCTATCATTTATCTAGAACAGTCTACAAAATAACAGAAGTGAATTGGTTGCTATGCGCAACTTCTGTGCTTTGGGCCTTTAGCATGCTGGGCAGCCCCCAGCATGCGATCACAAGGAGTGTAAATTCTGCTACTTAACAGAATTTGCAATCCAACCTGAATCAGGCCTTATTTGGTAAGGATTGCAAATTCTGCTAAGTAGCAGAATTTAGAAACAGGAAAGGAAGTGAACAAGCCCATCAAATGGGCGAAATGCGTTTTCCAAGGGACCTCACTCACTGAACCACCCACGCTCCAGCTGCAATTACTCGGACATACCCAGGACCTGGTACTCTGGCAACACTACGGTTTAGTGGTATTATGACAATATTGCATGTACTTTTTTGCATAGCATGTATCTCTTTGTCTAAGCTCTTTGTTACTCTTGTATTTTTTTCTATGTTTCTCTATTTTGAGTATCAACATTCAGGGTTAATCATTCTAATTAACTGTTGAATACTGTGTATATCCAGCAATGCCTTGTTATTGCTGACATCACCATCTCATTTCCCTTTTGCCCAACACCAGCACCTTATGAGCTGCATAGGTATCAATATAACATACAGCATTTCTTCCACTCTTATGTGGGGCCGTCTCTCCACTAATCAGGACAAAGTATTAAATTGATCCAGCAGGCTGCTCAGGGCTGCTCTACAGTATATATGGGTAAGAGGTTTAACAATCTATCCAATTAATTGTTAATAAACCGAATAAATAACCTAATTAACTGTTTAAATCTACGCATAACAAATAATGTGTGCTTTATCGTTGATGGTATTACCCCATTTATTTTTGCCCTATATCTGCATCTCTGAGTGGCACAGATATCTGTACAACATACGGTATAAGAAAAGAAATAGCAGGTTGCCTAGGGATTACTCACGGTAGATACTTATCGTTTCTCAGATTTAAACAATCTCGTTCAAATCCAGTGTGTTTTAATACTAACTTATGCGGTTCACAGCAGTGTTGCACTGTGATATATACCAAATTATCTTACCTTGGTTACTCTAGTCTCTCCCTACACTTATTCAGTGGACTCTCATCCACGATTCAGAGAGACAACCCCATGTCAGTAGACTTGGGGACACGTACCTCTGAATAACGTTGACAGCAGATCCACGTTCTTTTCTATTGTCTATCTCATTGCTCTTGAATCTAACTAAATCCATTAACCCATTCAGGGTACATTCAGGTGCACTCTCATTAGTGAGTTGGGAATATTGGCTGCCTCTCTACTACCACACCTCAACACATATGTCCAATCTCATCTGTTCTTGGAAGCCAAACGTTGGTGGGCTGGGTCAGTACCTGGAAGAGAGACCTCCAGGGAATACTGAGTGTAGTAGGAAGGTGGTAATAACTCATTCTGACATAACTATAACAGCAGGATCACCAGCCTTAGTACTTCCTTCTAAACTACTTGGCAATCTTGTCTCTTGTAAGTGAGCATGATTAAACAAAGAAAGGTGAGAAATGAGAATATGCATGGATTTTATTATTGCTGAATAGTTGAATCATGTATCCGAGGCACTTTAGTCCGGTGCTTTGGGCTTCCCATAAGTTGATCGACCTATCAAGGTCTTATTAACACAAACACAAGTGTGTTTGTACAGGAAGATGGGAGTAAAACTGATTATGTCTACATTCTTGTCTATGACTATTATCTGCACAGATGGATCAGAACATACCTTGTTTTTAGATATATGATGTTTTTGTCATATGAGTCTGTCCCAAAGCTGTTGGATACACACTTAATTTTATTCGATAAATTAGTAAAAGTTATGTTTTAGTCTTGACATTTGATTATCATTTTGACTTAATAACGAAGAGTGTGCCCAAATAAGAGTCTTCTTTTCTCCTTTCCTGTTTCTGATAGCTCTCTGACTCTGGGTGCACCACCAAGAGGACATATCTAGGGATTTACCCATCATTTAATTGTCCAATTTTGTTTTTCATATAGTAGTAAATCAATCTTGATTAGTGCTGAAAAACACAACCCTCCTCTCTACACTTAAGTAACAGAATTTGCAATCCTTGTGAACGCATGCTGGTGGCCGCCCATCACAGGGCATGGCCACCCAGCATGCTGACCGCCACTCCCCCCACCTCAATCAAGCAGAATTTGCAATCGCATTGCAATTTCTGCTTGATCATAAAAAGTAGGGTTGCCTCCTGCCAGCGCAGGAGGCCTGCCGCCATCTTTCTGATCGTGGCAGCTGCATGTGATGTTATGCAACCACGCCAATGTCATGCCCCCGTTCAAGTCACCATGCCCCCCATTTTGATGCCACGTTGCTGCAACGCTCTGTCTCTGCCTAGGAAATGGAGCATTGCCGCCCCCGCCCTGCAAATGCCTCTGCCTGATTGACTGGCAGAGGCGTTCTCATTTTCGGCTGGCTTTCACAGAAAATGCAGGTTCATGCGCAGGACAGCCGCTGTGCATGCGCCCGCATCATTTTCATAATTTTTGCGGTTGGAACGCTTATTGCGATCCAACCTGATTCAGGCCCTTTGTCTGCAAAGTTTGATACATTTCCTCAATAATGATTTTACCACTGAGTTAAAATGTTAGTTAATGTTACATTCTGGTAGTCAAACATTAGTACAGGCAACTGAGTTTACTTCAGTTAGCTTGTTTCAAGATGTACGCCAAAATCACAGTTCTTGGATAAGTTTTCTTTTTGTCTTACAATAATGTCTTATAGTTAATATCAAAAAGAACATTCTACATATATAGTATGTATTCCCATTTGTTATCCTACCACTTTGCAAATTCCCACATGGGTTCCCAATTCCATTTAAAGAAATCTAAAAGCTGTGTAAATAAGAAGAAAAATAAATCCACAAGGCGGAATAGGGGTCTTCCAACAATGTCTGGGTGTGAAAGCGTTAAAAGAATTGTTGCTGCCAGAATCAGCTGGCCAATTAGAGTTAAGGGGTTGCCTTATCGAAAATACTGGGCATGCGAGGGCAGATATCCGGGACCTACACTGTGAGATCTATCACAGTGTATGTCACCTGATATCGGCGCTCGGCCTCCGGGGAAGAGACATTTCCCTGTTCCTTCCCATGTGAAGGAACAAGAGAAATGTCCATCATCAGCCATGGAAGGGCATATACTGCCCAGTGCGGCCAACCAGACATTTAGAAAATATCACGTCGGACGGACATGCTGAACAATTCAGTATGTCCAACTGATCAATATTTTTGGATCTGTTGGCCGCATGCATGCTACAATTATCTGTATGTGCTGATATCGGGTAGTTTGGCCAGATAACTGTAGCATGTATGCCTAGCAAAAGTTGTTTATTCTGGGGGAGGGAGTTATTTGATCTCTTACTGACAGAAAATGTTCCCTCCCTACCCATTTTTGGTTGATGTGTGAGATTTTTTTTCCGCTGTTTGTCTCCTTATTTGTGTGGGGCAGTGAAACATGGCAAAAAGTAGCCACAATAATACATATTTGGTTGAATGTAGTTGGCATTTATATTTTGGCAATGTCAGGAATGCAGAAACTTCCTGCAAGGGAGGTTCAAGCTTACATAAGTTAATGTTTAGGAGGAGGCACTTAGTTGGTGACCATATCACACAGAGGTGAGTGGTATAGCCCCCTTAATTTGTTGGATGTTGGTTATTGAATAACGTCATTAGCCTACTCTGTGTGCTTGTGCTTTACTCTGCTACAATGCATTTATTGTATTTTATCGAAAAACTGAATGCAATTTTAGTAATAAAAACTGTTTTTAACAGAACAAGTTTTAGTTTTCCATAATCACTGTCTTCTGGTCTTTATTTGAATTAATAGTTGTTAAGTTTTAACATTGTTATGCATTGTTGAGTGGAAATATTCTTTAGAGGTTTTAAAACCACATCTGAAATACTTATGTAGAAGACTCATATTGTAAATCACACTAATCTCCAACAATGTTCCACACCACCCTTTCCAATCCTCCAAACGTATTAATATTTTCTTAAACTGTTTTCCCACAATATATTTATGAACGCTTCTCAAAATATCAGAGTGTGCCAGCCTCAAGATTTTATGGCTGAAATCTACAATGTACTGTACCAGTTAACCATTCTCCTCCCATCTTTCCTCTACCCATACAGTATGTATGTCATGTCTACCACTTCCTTTTAGATTTTAAGATCAGAATTCTGTAAATGTATATATTGTTGGGGTGGGAGGAGGGTTGTTAGTGAATAAATGTAGGCATGTGTACTAAGCCTTGGAAAGTGATAAAGTGGAGAGACATAAAGTACCAAGCAATAAGCTTCTGTCATTTTTCAAACACAGCTTGTAACATGGCAGTTAAGAGCGGATTGTCTGGTACTTTATCTCTCTCCACTTTATCAATCTCCAAGGCTTAGTACATATCCCCATGTGTTATATCTCCCCTCCACAGCAGAGCACAGTTGACATGCTCTGACCAATCACAGCCCCCCCATCCATTCCTATGGCAGTTGTTAAATGACTGTGAAGTGAGACTATTTTTTTCTCCAAATACCAGGATTTCCCATTGAAAATGTAAGAGCTAAATTTAGAAAAGAGGGCTATCATTCTTCTAGTGTGCTGGGGGAGTAGTCTGTGCTTGACATGCTGGGGCTGAATTGTCCTAAAACAATACTAAAGCCTGATCAGTGCTGAAAGTAAGGTGGTACGGGGTGGTACAGAGTACCATTAAGAAATATGGTTTTGGTACTCAGTACCACCAGCCCACAACTGGGGCATAATTTATAAGGGGTATTTTTGTGTGTGTGACATAAAATGGTGTCAGTAACATAATTGTATGTGGCATAATTTGTAATAGGCATTACGGTGTGTGGTATAATATGTAAGGCATTACGGTGTGTGGAATAATGTGTAATGGGTGTTACGGTGTCTGGCATAATGTGTAATGGGCATTATGGGGTGTGGCATAATGTGTAATAATCATTACAGTGTGTGGCATAATGTGTAATAAGCATTACGGTATTTGGCATAATGTGTAAGGGGCATTATGTGTGTGGCATAATATGGCCATGCCCCTATTGTCATGTAGCCACTCCCCTAGTTTTATGTGACCACTCCCCATCATGACACGTGACCACACCCATTTTTACTATCAGTACCACTAAGAAAACAATTCTACTTGCACCACTGAGCCTGATTAACAAGACAAATTTGGGATCTAGGGGTTCTATGTATATACATTTTTAAGAGAAAATATAAGTACGTCTGTCTGCGAGCGTGTGTGTATAAAATAAAATATTTTAATAAGCTACTGTACTCTACATTCAAGCAAATACTCTTAATGTGTTTAGAAAAGGTGCACTACTTATACAGTATATATTAGAAGCAAAGGATCACAGCTATTGATGCTAATTTGCACTTTTTGAAGCATACTTACAGCAGCTTATATTTTATTATTGAGTTTATTGATTTGTAAATAATTTTTCTATTTAGGTTTAAATGTGAACTACGGTCTTTATATTTAGCTAGTGCTATTTCCAATATTGTGGACATTTTGTATATATGTGAGGTTGACAATTTTCCTCTCTTTTGAAATTGCTGCCGGCAAATTATGAATACATTTACAAATATTTTTTATTCCACTCGATCACTTTATGAGCGGAATTTAATTAGCCCCAATAATTTTTCGGCCTGTAAAAATGGGACTTTACCACAATCTATTTTTTTTTTTTTTGGGTGGGGGGGAAGGTCTGTTTTCTCGCAAAAACACATAGGATCAGGGACAAGTTCAGGGACCTGTGTGTTTTCATTGCTGCAAAAATAGGGCACTTATAGGGGATTCTTTAAGAACCTCTGCAGGCCCCCCAAAATTCTAAGTTAAGTGTTGGCTTTGGTCTGACTTTAGTGCTAATTGAATTCCCCCCTAAATCTGTTCAGATTGTACATGTGCACCAAATATGATGCCCTTGGAACTCTCTTTTACTGAGGTGACAGTGGGATAACGTAATTGACTGAGTGCCAATAGCACTTTCAAAGATTTTTCTTTTTTATCAGTGGCATTTAACTAAATCTTGTGAAGGACAGCCCAGTTTACTTTTAAACTTACTTTATTGGTAGGTTGACAAGAATGCAGTACAATTGGGTAACAAAACCGTTGTGCCAATATTGATGGACATTCAATCCTGAACAATGTGCAAAAGTGCATTATATATAATAACATAATAAAGACCAAAATCAGAACAACGGTTGCCACACAAGAGGAGGTGGACAAGATGTGCCATAGTTATGACAATGATATTAAATACCAAAATTGTATAGAGAATACGAGTCAATAAAGCATAAATACATTACATTGCAAAAATGCTATATCGATTCAATGTGAGACGTATATTTTTGCAACGGAAAGTGATACTCCAAAAACAGGGAGACAGGCTTAAAACAGTTGGCGGTGTGACCTGCTAAAGAAACTCCAGGTTATATCATGAGGTGAGTTGGAAACTCCTCCCTAACCGTAAGATATCTTGATCTGTTGGACAAGGTGTGAACATAGGACAAACATATATTAAGAAATCATTTCGTTTTTTTAAATAAAAAACATTGCTTCCCTTTCAGGCAATTGGTAAAATGGCTTTTCAGTTGCTTTATACTGTGGTCTGCCTCTCAGTGGCAAAATGTCAAATGAAATTTCACATATGTCAGTGTTTTTTTCATGGAGGTTGTGACCTGAAGCTGCTGCTAAAAGAACCCTGATGCACCCTCCAGGTGACTTGCTTTGTTAGTATATCTCTGCTGTGATAGGTGGGACTTGGAGGCTGTAAATACTTTAGCACTTAATAAATGTAATGGTCCGGATGTAATGGCTTGTGAGACGGACGGATCTCCGAGGCTGCTTTAAAAATGTTTACTGCTTTAAAAAAACGTACGAGTTCGGCCGGAGTCTCTGAGCGCCGGTCGTCTCGCAAGCAATTACATCCGGGCCCTTATATTAAATTAAGGGAAATGGGTGCACCAAGTTGGGTATTTGATCTGGATGATAAAGGCTAGCTTCACCATTCATAAATATTGTTTATATAGCATGTAGCCACTTCACACCGATCCTTCTCCATATGCATTCCTGTTACTTGTTTGGTATTCCTACACTTGGATATAATTAAGCTGTTATTGAACTGTACAGATGTTTTCTCCTACATAGTTGCTACAGTCACGTTAAACAGCCCTTCTAGTTGCACCTACTGTAGTCCTGAAAGAATCTTTTTATGCATTTTTTCCCGAAAAAATGCATCTTATATGCATTACTATGTGAATACTGTAAGATGCACAAAAATACTCTGCTGATCAAAATTACAGTGTTTTCCAGGAAAGCACTGTAACAAAACATTTTGTATGCAGATATAACCGCAGTTGCACACAGAATATAAGCAAGCTCCAGAGTCTGTTTGTGTGTCTTACTCTTACTCACATAGCGATGCAAATAAGACGCATTTTAGGCAAAAAAAAAAAGATGCCCAATGTTAGAATGGATGCCCAGGAACTGCCAGCGCTCTCACGGCAGGCATCCCGCTGTGCATGGTGTATTGAGGCTAGATGTATCAGGACACATCTGTATGTCTATCTCATGAATTCTAATTATATGACTCCTACATTCAATCATTAAAAAATAAAATATTAAAACAAGTACATGGAACCAAATTATAGTCTGAACTTTTGAATTTAATGACTAAACTGTGTAATTCACAAAATATTGAGGAACAGCATACATTATATTGCCTTTTAGAGTTCTAGTTAATATCCTTTCCTGATTAATATTAGAGTGTAGGACCACAAAGAACTACCTGGGTGAAAACATGGGCTCCATTAATCTGACTATAGAGATCAGAGGTAAGGGCTATTTATTTTCAAATGTGATTTTTTTTTAGACCTCCATAATTGCTGAAGAATGTAAGCCTGATATATTTTTTGGTTGCTAAGTATTAGAATGGGCTCTATTTAAAGGTAAGACCTAGATACATTTATATGTGTTAGAATTTGAGATGTTAGGGACCCATCTAAATGAAGTTCGCATGGACGCGGTGGATATGCCCACATATTTGGCCAAATTTGTGCTAAGAACTTCACTTATACTCCATGTTAGCTGTAAGGGTTTATCAAAATAATTTTAACTATCAGTATTCATAGTGCTTAGATGTGTGTACTGGCATTTTTATTTATTTATTTTTCTTTACTGTGTGTTACTCCAATTTTTTTTATATTTTTTGGTTTACATAAAAAATCTGTTCTGATAGGAGAGGTTGATAACTTTTTTAAACCCCTCCCAAAATTATCTGTACAGTACTTTCAAACTGCATTTTACTATCTTGTTGTTAAAATAAGCATACCTTTTACCGTTTCAGGCATACATCGGAGAAGCAGATCAATGGGACATAAAATCTACGAGACTGCAAAAGTTCAAAAGAATATTCCTGGTAATAACCAACAAATTATTCAAGAGTAGCCACGGGAAAGCGTATGGGAGATAAAATTCAGCTTTAAAAACATTCTGATTTCATGTAACCACATCAGATTTTATTCCAAATCGATTTGAGGATTATGTTGTTTAATAATGGAAACCCCAGGATTTAAGGGATGATCAGGATAATTAATTAGATAATATGATAGAACTGTAGAGTACAAACAACCCACGTTCAAAGATATCATGTTTGAGAAACCCCATGAAGTATATATTCTTTAATAAAGTAGGGGTTCCTCTGAGCCAGACGGCCATGTCTGAATTTGCAACTTCCTTGAAAGCATTGATATTTTTGCTAGTCCCCAGAAAAGTTGTCTGGCAGCCTGATCTTAGATGGAAGTTAGACTTGAGAAGGTGTGGTCACAGGAAACCAATTTAATTTTTGTGCAGCCATTCTGATTGAAAATTCCTTAATCATCTGAGTAAGTATAACATGTTGATCAGATATAAGTTATGACAGACTGAGAGTAACACCACTGATTTTTTTTATTGTCCTTTATAATGTCTTAACACGGGTAACATTTAACAAAAGTCACCAGGGTAGTGTGTTGTCTATCTCTAGTAGTTCCAGATTTCCATGTTTTTTTGTTTATTTTTTTATATACAAGTTATACAATGGTACAAACTCAGGCAATGGCAGTAAAACAGCATTGTACAAATTTAAAATTTTAGCAAAACTAGTTGGCAAAAAAGTCAATAAACACAAATACATGTAAGACAAAGATCAGATTATAAAATAAATCAATATCGAATATTTATAGAGTAACAGCGGTCAACACCCAAATTAAAATCAGGTTTTGTTGGCAAAAGCTCAAAATAGATACAGTAGGTACCTAGAAATCAAATTGTAAAAAGGTGATTCTAATACCAGGAAGCAGTCAGAGCAGGCAGCAATCAAATGAGGTCCAAGTCAGACAAATAGCTAAATGTACAGTAGCAGTAACCAGGAAAAATATTTTGTACCTTGATATTTATATCAGAACCTATCGCTATCACTGGACCTAAATAAGTAATGACACCCAGCATTAGCAGGTGCATCAAGGGCAACAGATAGAGACTGATGGAACAGCTAGACTTTACAGCTGCTTACTGTGGAGCGTAGATGCTTCACACTGGTGCTGTTTAGACAGATTAAGGCAATGAGACGCTTCAAGGAGACATATATGCTTTGAGCACACCTGGTGGACCTGGGAGCTAAGGTGCATGTGCAGCCTCAGAACCACAGTTGTTGGAACAGGGGAGGGAGGTCAAGGGGGTGCCCTGCACACCAAAAAAAAAACCCATTTCATAGGCACCAGTCAATGTACTGGGGTGTGGGGCGTTATCTACAGTAGGTTTACCACGGGCAGTGTGTTTGTAGTCTATGGGTATAGATAATCCACTTTCCGGCTGCATCTTTTCCTCCATTCCCCACAGTCCTTCTCCGTCTGCCTCCTGGGCCTTCCTCCCCCCTGCACCCAGCTCTGACCCCACTATATGTGGCTAGTAACTCCGGGCTCCCCACTTCCTCCTCAGCTTTCCCTTCATCCCTTCTCTCTCCCCACCTTAAACCCAAACCTCCTTCCCTTCTCCTTGCACCTCTCAACTCCATCTGCAGCACCGCCCAACCTGTCCATTTCTCACTGGGTTCAGCTGAAAATGTAACCTGTAAGAGGAGAGAGCCAAATTTCATTACACTCCATGCACATCCTCAGACAGAGATCCCTCACCGATACAACCACTCACTCACTGCTCTCTAATGACTGCGCATGTGATGTTTAATGATTGCTGATGCAATCACTTTATTTTATACATTTTTAATACATCTGCCAGAAATTAATTTATACATATATACTGTATATAGATATATATTGGATTGATAGATAGGTGTGTGTGTGTGTGTGTGTGTGTGTGTGTGTGTGTGTGTGTGTGTGTGCTAGAATGAAATCCCCCCACACACCACCTGGAAAAGTGCTGGCACCCCAGCTCAGAACCATGGCATTTAGTACAGCACCTGAATTAATATATTTTATGTTGTATTTGTAGCTTCACTGTCTATTATTACCTCTGAGTAACGGGTGGTCCCGAAGAAGTCTTGCCCTGGCAGCATGCAATGCAAATGTAATGACAATGTTGCCATCTTCACAGCCACATACTAACTTATCAAGGCCAGGGATATAGAGAGATGCCGTGATTGCAGCAAAAGCCACTCCTTCCTCGGGATTACAGAGGTGATCTATGATTCCTTCAGACATTGATTTATGCCTGTCAAACATTTCCTGAAGTGTCATTGTTACCTTTAGTGGTATCTCTATTGAAAACAAAGCAACATATGAATAACCAAATATAATGAAAGTGTAAGCATTGTACAGATATAAAACATTCTATCTAGAAAATAACAATTGATTGAAGTTCTTATCTGTTACATTTCTTATGTTTACAATAAGCAAATATTTTCAGATTGTGGATTCCGTTTTCAGACAGAACCACTGATGAAATATGTAATTTGTTAAAACTGATAGTCTTGGAGCCAGTTAAGTTTCAGAATAAAGTTAGTTCTGTTAGGATGTTTCATTGTCTTTCCAAACTGTACCAGTTTTATTTCAACTAAAGTTACAAGTTGATACAACATTTATATCAGCTTCCATACTATGGACAAGACTTCAGATATTTATTTTTTTCATTTCTGAAATATTTTAACTAGAGATGAGCGGGTTTGGATTTACTCGGTTCTTTACGCCAGAATTATCGCCATTTCTTATTTTCTGGATTTTTCTTATTGGCTAACCAAAACACGTGACGTTTGATGGCCAATAAGGAGAGTCGAGTAAATCCGTGTAAAACCGAACCCACTCATCTCTAATTTTAACAGATTTCTTTCTGTTTATCAAACTGATTTTCAGAATTACAAATTATCCCAAAAAAGTTTCAGCAGTACCATCAAAAAGAGAGCACTGTATCATCATACAGTTTACTTGGGTTGCGTTTAGCATCCCAACTGCTGGGATGCTGGTGGTCATGTGACTGATGCCGGAGTCCCGACACCACTCAGGACACTGGCGCTGGATCACTGACAGCAAACATCCTGAAGGTAAGTATCAGGGTGGGGGATAAGGTAAGGGCACGGAGAGGGGAGGGGGTTGGTTAGGGTTAGCAGTGCAGCCATCAGGGGGGACTGTGGGTACTGGTGTCCCGGGCCCTTACAGAGATGGGGGCCCACCCCTGGCTCCTACTGCCAGTACTTATAGAGCTGTACCAGTCTGTGAATCAACAGTAGGCTGGTGTGCATAGAGAACTTCTTTAAACAAGTCTTTCCTGCACATCAGCTCTCTGTAAACCAGGGGTGGGGAACCTCAGGCCCGCGGGCCGTATAAGGCCCGCAAAGCCACTTGATCCGGCCCTCCTTGGCTCATCTAACCAAGGAAGATGCCAGGCGCCCGCTGATATTCTGTTACTAGCGGGCGCCCGGCTTCTTCCCCTCAGCAGCAGCCAGTGGTAGGAGCTCACTCCTGAGCTCCGGCTCTGGCAGTGTGCGTGAGTGCCTGTGCGGTGCTATGGGAGAGATGTCATGACATCTCTCCCATAGTTCTGAGGAGCGGACAGCCAGGCAGAGGGCAAGGGTTCGGAAGCAGGAGCGTGGATGGTGAGTATTGTGTGTTTTTTCTTTCTTTTAATGTGTGTGTGTAAGCGGCGCTACTAGGGGTCATATCTAATGGGGGTATATCTACTGGGGGCAGGCTAATTTTTAAGTTGATAATTTTTGTATGGCCCCTGAAGGATTTTATAAATATCTAAATGGCCCTCGGTAGAAAAAAGGTTCCCCACCTCTGCTGTAAACCACTCCAGTAGGTCCGCCACACTCCACCTATTTGTAACGTCACAATGTATGATATCACATGGGGTGGAGCGGTGTGGCAATTATTTTTTTTGGGGGGGGCAGGGGCCCTGTTTATTTTGTCCGTCCTGGGCCCCATATTTTCTGATGGCAGCCCTGAGGGTTAGGCACTGGTGGGGTTAGCCCCAACCGCTCCCCCCCCCCTATACTAATATATAGTATATATTACATTTACTTATCCTTAGAATATCAATTTAGTATTAGCATTGTACTGTTTAACAAGTTTTTCCAGTTTTATAATTAGATTGCACAACACAGGTACAGTATAAATAGCTGGTAGCTTCTGTCTGAATGATAGCAGTGAGGCTCCCCAGGTTTTTATTGATCTCTTTCGTTTTTACTAACATATGAAAATATTATTTCATTTTAATGACAGAGTTTTTAAATAATTTTATATTTATTAATATTTATGTTGGGCCGAGACAGTGCCAGAACATTGAATCGTTTTGTTTTATTATCTTAATGGTTAGCAATTGCTTTATCTTGGCTGCATCTTCTATACAACTTATTGATAGATATGCATTTTTAAATTGAATTTTGTATTAATTGACTCCTATAGCGCCAATCATAATCTTTTGAATAGGCAGTCATTAAATGTACTACCCAGATGCTAATCTGCCAAGCCCAGCCTAGCACAGCAGTTATGGTTTCAAGCTCTATTCTGCAGTTACAAGTACACCACATTTCATAATCACTTTACAATTTAATAGTACATTTAGTAAATTCTGTATTCACTGCCTTTACAATTTGTACAGCCTTAAGCCTCTATGGATTAACATGTGATCCTAAATCCTGCACTATCGGAAGACACTGATCCAGTAACTTAAAAAACAGAAGATAACAAGCACATAATTAAAACTAGCACAAAGTCATTTCTCTGTCGCCTAACAGAAAGCTATATCCTCATATTAGACAAGTTAATATAAGTACAAAATCTTGCAAATCATAGCTGCATAAAACCATGAATTAGGAAGCTATCACTTCAGTGTTTATTGGGAAGACGTGTGTGTATTATAAGGAAAAATGTGTTCACTACTGTACATTATTCTGAATTTTAGAAGTACAGTAACCTCATTTTTGTGGCCGGTTTAAAGGCATACGATCTACAGCCATAGGATTTTGTATGGATGTGTAACTCCACACTGAATTCTAATATCCATATAATTCATAGTAGGCAATGCATTATCCTATATATTATATGCTCTCACACCTTCCTGACCCTTGGCCAACATTCCTGGGTGATCATATCATACAACCCATTAAGAACCTAGTAATCTGGTGGACCATTATACAATAGGTAGCATCTATCCTTGTGTATCAATGCCTATTTCCCTATAGATTGTAAGCTTGCGAGCATGGCCTTCCTACCTCTATGTCTGTCTGTGTTTGCCCAGTTTTGTTCTATTACTGTTGTTCTGATTGTAAAGCGCAACGGAATATGCTGCACTATATAAGAAACTGTTAATAAATAAATAATATGCAGCCTCACCACTGGGTGGAAACGTGGTTAGAATTACACTTATCATGTTATTCACAAGTGTAACGTTCACTATGCTATACTGGATAATACCATATTTTCTTAAGAAAACGCAATGTCTTACCCAGTGGGGAGCCATCACATTGTGATACAGGAACATCAGGAATATGCCAGAAGTTGAGTCTGCCAGATGAATCCCCGGAATATAATATCTTAAAAAATGGCTCTTTCCTTTCATTCATGAATCCCATAGTACATGTAAAGCTCTGTATTAATATATCAGAAAATATTTAATTAATACATGATTACTTAAAGCAGTCTATTTGGATTACTTACTAAAACCCGATGCTTCTGATCAAATTATGCGTGAAATGAAAAAGAACGATTATTTTACTACTGTAACTACTGTATGTTGTAAATAAACCGCTATGTAACCTCAGAACAAGGGGGCAGATGTATCAAGCCTGGATAAGTGATAAAGCAGTGATAAGTGCAATGTGATAGCACACCAGCCAGTCATCTCCTAACTGTCAATTTACATATTGGAGTTGAATGGCTGGTGCGTTATCACCTTGCACTTATCACTGCTTTATCACTTCTCCAGGCTTAATACATCTGCCCCAAGGTGTGTTATCTGTAAGTGAAGAAAATCATATCCAACATACTATATTTATCTATATCTATATATTTACAACATTAGATAATATTCAGCACTATTACTGTCATCAATTGTCAAAGTGTTTTGTCACCTAGCATAAAAAAAACAATCTGTAGCCCTGCTTCTATATGGCATCATTATCTTGTGACCATGTAGTGATGGCAGGGGATTGTTGTACATTTCTCAGTGCAGGGGGGAACTGTATGATTTATATACAATTTTGGAATATAGGAAAGCATCACATTTATATCTAACCTTCTGACCTGCTGCAGCAAGAAAGCCAAAATGCATTTTTTACCCTACCTACCCCCAACTACCATTCCATGCCTTCCAGCCTCTTATGACTATCCCTTTTCCACTGGTGGCTGTGACATAAATTTTTGTGGCTGGGGGTTTCATGCTCTGCTATACAGTGGTATATGCTACTTTTCCCAAGATGATCACTTTTCTCAGGCTTAAAAAACCTACAGGAGAATTCACTTTAGCGTTTTATTCTACCTCTATGTACAGTACACCGGGCTTGGACTACAGATTTAAGAAAAAGTTTATATATTTGTACAGTAACGTCTAGGAGAAGTAAACATTAAGAAATGGTATGATTGTCTCTGATTTGTTAATCATCTTCAAGAACTGCAATGTCCTGGCCTGAAGTCAGCATACTTTTATAGTGTATTATGGCTTCATAAAGGCACAATGGAGGTCATATACAATATAGCAGTAGTGTAAACCCAACTCTAGATCCACGTCCATAGACATATTATAATGTGTGTCGTGTGGTCAGTGCATACACGGCTCTCTGATCCGGGGGTGTTCTAGACTGCACACACTGCACCCAGAGCAGGGTCACCAGTGGTTTAGTGCGCCATGGTGCCATATTTCCGGTGATATCTTCACAAATATGGTGCCACACAATGAAAACAAAGACTCTGGCACTGTGACAGAGACTTTGCTTTATTTTGCATATGCACCATCTTCTTGTTTTACAAAAGGGAGGCTCCCACTATAAGGAGGAGAGGGCGCTTCACATGGGCCCCGTGGGTTAATATACTCCTGTCCATGTCCATAGATTTGGCCTGGGTTCATAGGTTTGAAAAGCAAGATATGTGCATTTGCAGATGAGCACCTGTTTGCAAAGGCAGAAAGGAAGAGTAGAATAGTGTAGTGATTCCTGGCAAAGTGTAAATGCACCAATGCGCCATGATTTGTGAAGTACAGTACTGCAGTAATAAGATATTAATTTATTGATTGAGATTACTATAATGGGAAAAAGAAGAGGAGTGTGTGCATTTTTAGGTGCATCTGTGCAGATGTGTATAGAGCCATTTCTATCCCTCGGAAAAGCACTTGACCTTCCATGAGCTTTGAGCTGGCATAATGGGTCCAATTATTAATTTGCAATGGGAGCTGTTTGTGCCTCCATGTTGTATGTCAGCAGGGAGTAACAGTTCCAGAGGCACTCCAATCATAGGGATCAAAAAATTCACACACATAAAATGGCCACCAAAGTCAGTTCTCACTCTATCCTATAACATAAAGAGCAATACGTGTGGGTTCTTACAGTCACAGTGGTTAGCTTCTCTTCTAAAATGCAACTGAAAGGTGAAAAAGGCCTCTAATAAAAGTATAAGACAAAGCCTGATCTCCAAAAGCACAGAGATGATGTAAAAATAGTGTTTTTGCTGAGGTAAAATGTCTGTTCAACGCTATACAAAGTAACCCATTATCTTATTTCAATAGTCTTGCTTGACAAAATGAAAACGTATTTTTGCACTACTCTGCATAACTACATTTACTCTGCCCAAACTTTTGTTTCTCTGCAAATGCCAAAATCTTGCTCCACAAACCAATGCACTTTGGTAAAAATCTAGGAGCCACCATAGGGGAATTTTGCACCAATACTGCACTGCTTTGTGCTTAATAAATGAGATTCATTGACTTCTAATAATGCAATATACCCAGTGGCACAGAGAGGGGGGCGGTTACTCTTTATCTGGGCCTATTGGAGGGGTCCCGCTGCCCACCCCCATCCCCATTGCTGACAGTCGCGTGTGACGTCAGGTGGGGAGAGAGGACTAGCTGCCGCTGCCCTCCTCCTTCCCCATTGCTGACAGCCGCACGCCAGCGCATGCTGTGGAGAGAGGCAGCTCAGCAGTGGCCAGTCCTCTTTCCCATGATGAAATAAAAGGGAGCAATTGTGCCCTCCCTCCCAGTGCCGCCACCTGCCCTGCACCGCCCATCGGTTCTGACATGAGGTTAGCATTGCTTTGGTAGTTGAAGACCCTAACATGAAGGAGGCAGTGACATGATGAGGGGCAACCATTATTTTTGTGCCTAGGGGCGACCTGACTCCGAAACTGGAAATCATTATCACCTACAGATTTGCCTCCAAAGGAGAAACCCCGGTGGGTGAGCCATTTACCTAGACCTCAATGCACTTTAGTCTCCAAATGGCTGCTGATGTACAGTATAACTCAGTCAATAAGAGATGCAATGAATTCACCTGAAATTGATGTTTAGAAAAATCTGATTATTACTAATCTAATCTACTAAATGCATTCCTTCTCAATGCCATTCTCAGTATTTTCCCCAAGACATAGACAAGTGCACTACTGATAGAGCCAGATTTCAGTGTGCACTGGGTAGAAGAAACCTGGCCTGTATCTGTGCTTTATCCACACTTGCCAACATACTGGCTGCCCCCTCCGGGATGGGGCTCAACGTGGGGAGTGGGGGCATGTCAAGGGAAAGCTGGCGGGCCAATGGGTGTGATGATAATGTGATTGCATCATCATGGCCTCGTCCCTGATAAACAATGCAGCCATTACAGGCATTGTGAATCGCATCATAATCTGACTAGTCCACCCACTTTTCGCTTGTCTGTGACCGGCCAAAGGTGTGATTCGAGAGAGTAGGCAAGTATAGCTTTATCCTAAGATCAACAGAGCACTGTGAACTGCTGTAGAGTGTCGTGTGTGTGTGTGTGTGTGTGTGTGTGTGTGTGTGTATACAGTATGTATCCCTATTTCACTTATGTCTCACTGTATATATGCTAGTATTCTCTATTATTTCACATCTGTTTGTGTCATCTGAATGCTTTTTTTTAGCTATATTCTGCAGAAGGTTGTCTGCTGTATGTAATTGTGTGATAGAAGCAGCTCCGTCTGTCAATGCTTTGTTACTTGCTGAAACTGTTGAGATATATATGTATTTATATATATGTGTGTGTGTATATATATATATATATACATATATATGTGTGTAGAGCCAGATTTATATGCAATATATGAGCCAAAGCGTACATCTGGGCATTATACACAGGTGCAGCAGTATACTGCTAGAAAGTCTGTGAGTTTTGATCAGAGATGTACAGTCAGGGTAGGTAGGGGAGGCACTGTCTCACCTGCCATAGACTTTTTACTCCAGAATTTTGACTATAAAAATTATTAGAATAACGCAAAGAAGATATTTCAAACATATTCTTTGTATTTTTCATATACTTTATACAGTCAAAACTATGGCACAAACGTTAGTATGACAGGAAAGGCTCTGCCTCACCTCACTGCACGTCACTGTTATACACACACACACATATATACTGTAACCATTTCCGCCACAGAAACAAGCTACATCATGCTGCACAGGTTTTTCAGTTCCGTTTGTGATTAAGCTAATGCAGTGATATAAGTGATATACTTTGTTTAGCAGTATATTGGTGATAATGTACCTTTTCCTTTATACTTGTAGAGCAGAGTAAGTGTGGAGTGATTGTTTCTTTAAGTAATCCTCCTTCAACCGAACATATAGATTTGGAAAGACCACTGTAGATAGAAAGCAACATGAGGCTTTAAAATGACATCAAACAAAAGGTGACTGACGGGGTTAAAATTCTTAGCACCACAAGAAGTTACAAAGATGGTAACTAATTACTTTTGTGTTCTTGGAAATCATAGCACCATCTGTCCAATCAAGTTCTACATGGGTAATCTTATTTCTTCATGTCCTGCTGTTTCACATAAAGACTGAGGAGTGCCAAACTCAAGCCAAATGTTCTAATGTCAAAGGGGTTTTGTTATGGGTTTTGATCAAGTGTGACAAGCAGGGATTTTCTACAATACATGTACAAACAGCTTATTTTGTACCTGGACTTATCATATGCCAATCCCATGTGAGCCCACCTGTTCAGCAGCTGGTAGATATAGCTGTGCCCATCCTGGGTCCAGATGATCAGTCTGTTAGCGGCCAGGAACTCACCCCCAGTAAAGCTCTGACCATCTTTACAGATATCAGAACAGAGGAGGGAAAAATCACAGTAATCATAGACCTAGAAGGAATAGCAATACATAAAGTGATAAAAATTAGGCACCCCTTGATGACAGCAAAATGGAAATAAAATAATTCTGACTGTCAGAAATTAGTACATTTTGAGGAATAATACAGGTGTTCACAATCCCATTTTAGATTAGTTTAAAGAAATCAAATCTGTTGCCTTATTATTTCTAGTACAGCAGAGACCTTTACATTGGCTCCTCTCCTCAGGGAAGTCATTTATATGTAAGTGCGTGTGTTTGCTGAAGAGTGTTTGAAAATGTGTTTACATTGTTCTATAAGTGGTTCCCTACTGATGAGCTCCCTGCTCCCTCTCACACTTCCCTTCCTTTCTCCCAGGGTTGGACAGGTCCAAAAGGGCACTTAGGAAACCCCCCGGGGGGCCTCACTACCTGGGGCCCCAGCTCCTCCTTTAGGCTTCCAAATTGTGCACTTGAATTATACATTATACATGATACCTTACACTGCACTATGGTGTAATCACTACAGGTGCATTGCTGTTATTACATTATCATGCATGCACTAGCAGTATTTTTATATATATATATGTGTACTGTATATAGTTATCAAGGGCCCAGCCCATGAACTCTCTAATGGTTAGGCAAACCAATGCAGCAGCTGGCCACACCCCCTCTGTAGACTGGCCATATCCCTAAACATGTCATTTCCCTGACGGGCCCTACATGCCCCAGCCTGACACTGCCTACTCTTCCCCTTCCCCTTTTCTTTTACTTAGGGATTTGATTTTATTATTCTAATATGTACATTGAACTATGACTTTCTTAATGGCATGTTATTCTCATAATAAATCTTATTTTTACATTTCTGCACTTCATTTTGTGCTACTCTGTAAACATTATAAATAAAGATTTTAAAAATGTGTGTGTTAACATTATGAAACATTGTGAGTGTAAGGCCTAAGACATTAAATAAATCCTTATCTCTCCCAACTAGTAACAATGGGATGTTCCTGCATCAGTCATTCAGAGGCTCGTCCAGGCAGCAGTGTTTAACAAACAACACAAACCCTGCTCATCTTCCAGAGTCTTCAGACACAGCTATCCGGAGACTAGACCTAGCATGGCCGTGCATGTGCAACTTCCTGTGAAGGGTCCCTGAGTTGTTGCATTTCAGATTTTAATGAAAACTTATATTTAATGAGATACCCATTTACTAAAAAAATGTAAATACAGCTATTATACTTTCATAATATTGTGTATTATTGAAACACTTTTAACTATCACTGTTCCATTTAGTTTAACTTGGGAAAAGTATTAGTGCAAATAGTCTGTATTACTAATATATGATGTAGCATTACTTTAGCTTCCTAGGGCCATAGTCTGTCTATTTTGAACAGGGGACTTTGCAATATAATATAATCTGGTTATAGGCTGATAAATGTGTTTAAGTTGTTCCCCAAGTGTCCGTTGCATTTTGCAGTGTTTAAACAGTCACAAACATTAGCTTTTTCTTTAGTATATATGCAAATTTAGATATTTCCTATTAATTAAAAAAAATGAAGTAGACTACTTAACCATAAATCTATGTACGTCTCTAATTACTTGCAATTATATTTTGTGTGGGCTGTCATAAATGATCAGAGAATGTAACGCCATACTAAGGGTGTGTACACACGGTGAGATCCCTGCTATGTTCGATTTTGACTATGCGATTTCCCTTGAACTCCCCCAGAGCCCAGATAGCACAGATTGTACAGATTTTGACTATCTGTGCTTGAGAATTTGTCTATGTACGATTTTGACTAAGTGCCAATTTTGACTATACTTTGTACTAGATAGTACACTAGATAGTCAAGATTGACTTGCCTGCACAGTCTATCTAGCCTTACGATACCGACCCCACGGGAGCGCGCATCGGGATCGAATCTGTATCGCAAGCTGCCTAGCACCATGAGATATGCACTAACTTTTCATAAGATTTTGACTATATAGTCAAAATCTCACAGATTTATCTCACCGTGTGTACACTAGTGATGAGCACTGGAAATTTTTCGGGTTTTGTGTTTTGGTTTTGGGTTCGGTTCCACGGCCGTGTTTTGGGTTCGAACGCGTTTTGGCAAAACCTCACCGAATTTTTTTTGTCGGATTCGGGTGTGTTTTGGATTCGGGTGTTTTTTTTTTAAAAACCCTAAAAAACAGCTTAAATCATAGAATTTGGGGGTCATTTTGATCCCAAAGTATTATTAACCTCAATAACCATAATTTCCACTCATTTTCAGTCTATTCTGAACACCTCACACCTCACAATATTATTTTTAGTCCTAAAATTTGCACGGAGGTCGCTGGATGACTAAGCTCAGCGACCCAAGTGGCCGACACAAACACCTGGCCCATCTAGGAGTGGCACTGCAGTGTCACGCAGGATGGCCCTTCCAAAAAACACCCCCCAAACAGCACATGATGCAAAGAAGAAAAAAAAGAGGCGCAATGAGGTAGCTGTGTGAGTAAGCTAAGCGACCCTAGTGGCCGACACAAACACCTGGCCCATCTAGGAGTGGCACTGCAGTGTCACGCAGGATGGCCCTTCCAAAAAACACTCCCCAAACAGCACATGACGCAAAGAAGAAAAAAAGAGGCGCAATGAGGTAGCTGTGTGACTAAGATAAGCGACCCAAGTGGCAGACACAAACACCTGGCCCATCTAGGAGTGGCACTGCAGTGTCACGCAGGATGGCCCTTCTAGAGATGAGCGGGTTCGGTTCCTCGGAAACCGAACCCGCCCGAACTTCAGTTTTTTTTACACGGGTCCGAGCGACTCGGATCTTCCCGCCTTGCTCGGTTAACCCGAGCGCGCCCGAACGTCATCATCCCGCTGTCGGATTCTCGCGAGGCTCGGATTCTATCGCGAGACTCGGATTCTATATAAGGAGCCGCGCGTCGCCGCCATTTTCACACGTGCATTGAGATTGATAGGGAGAGGACGTGGCTGGCGTCCTCTCCGTTTATAGAGAGTGAGACTACTAGAGTAGAGAGAGACACAGTATTATTTACTTTAGTAATTTTGGGGAGCATTAGGAGGAGTACTACTACTTGCTGAAGTGATAGTGTGACTGTATATCTGACTTGTGGGGGAGACAGTGGGGAGCAGTTAGAGTCTGAGAGCAGGAGTACATATTTTAACGTACAGTGCACACTTTTGCTGGCACTCTGCTGCCAGAGTGCCACACTGCCATTGTGACCACACTGACCACCAGTATATATTGTGATTGTCTGCTTAGGAGTACTACTTGCAAGTTGCTGATAGTGTGACCAGTGACCTGACCACCAGTTTAATTAATCACCACCAGTTTAATATATATATATATATATATATATAATTGTATATAATATATATATAATTGTATATGTATACCACCTACCCGTGTTTTTTTTTCTTTCTTTCTTCTTGATACATACTACTATAGTAGCTTACTGTAGCAGTCTGCAGTGCTGCTGAGCTGACAGTGTCCAGCAGGTCCGTCATCAGTCATTACATAATAAATATATATACCTGTGCGGCTGCAGTACTAGTGATATTATATATATATATATTAATTTCATCTCATTATCATCCAGTCTATATTAGCAGCAGACACAGTACGGTAGTCCACGGCTGTAGCTACCTCTGTGTCGGCAGTCTCTGGTCCATCCATAATTGTATACCACCTACCCGTGTTTTTTTTTTTCTCTTTCTTCTTGATACATACTACTATAGTAGCTTACTGTAGCAGTCTGCGGTGCTGCTGAGCTGACAGTGTCCAGCAGGTCCGTCATCAGTCATTACATAATAAATATATATACCTGTGCGGCTGCAGTACTAGTGATATTATATATATATATATATATATATATATATATTAATTTCATCTCATTATCATCCAGTCTATATTAGCAGCAGACACAGTACGGTAGTCCACGGCTGTAGCTACCTCTGTGTCGGCAGTCGCTGGTCCATCCATAATTGTATACCACCTACCCGTGTTTTTTTTTTTTCTCTTTCTTCTTGATGCATACTACTATAGTAGCTTACTGTAGCAGTCTGCGGTGCTGCTGAGCTAACAGTGTCCAGCAGGTCCGTCATCAGTCATTACATAATAAATATATATACCTGTCCGGCTGCAGTACTAGTGATATTATATATATATATATATTAATTTCATCTCATTATCATCCAGTCTATATTAGCAGCAGACACAGTACGGTAGTCCACGGCTGTAGCTACCTCTGTGTCGGCAGTCGCTGGTCCATCCATAATTGTATACCACCTACCCGTGGTTTTTTTTTCTCTTTCTTCTTGATACATACTACTATAGTAGCTTACTGTAGCAGTCTGCGGTGCTGCTGAGCTGACAGTGTCCAGCAGGTCCGTCATCAGTCATTACATAATAAATATATATACCTGTCCGGCTGCAGTACTAGTGATATTATATATATATATATATTGATTTCATCTCATTATCATCCAGTCTATATTAGCAGCAGACACAGTACGGTAGTCCACGGCTGTAGCTACCTCTGTGTCGGCAGTCGCTGGTCCATCCATAATTGTATACCACCTACCCGTGGTTTTTTTTCTCTCTTTCTTCTTGATACATACTACTATAGTAGCTTACTGTAGCAGTCTGAGGTGCTGCTGAGCTGACAGTGTCCAGCAGGTCCGTCATCAGTCATTACATAATAAATATATATACCTGTCCGGCTGCAGTACTAGTGATAATATATATATATATATATATATATTGATTTCATCTCATTATCATCCAGTCTATATTAGCAGCAGACACAGTACGGTAGTCCACGGCTGTAGCTACCTCTGTGTCGGCAGTCGCTGGTCCATCCATAATTGTATACCACCTACCCGTGGGTTTTTTTTTTCTCTTTCTTCTTGATACATACTACTATAGTAGCTTACTGTAGCAGTCTGCGGTGCTGCTGAGCTGACAGTGTCCAGCAGGTCCGTCATCAGTCATTACATAATAAATATATATACCTGTCCGGCTGCAGTACTAGTGATATTATATATATATATATATATATATATATATATATATATTAATTTCATCTCATTATCATCCAGTCTATATTAGCAGCAGACACAGTACGGTAGTCCACGGATGTAGCTACCTCTGTGTCGGCAGTCGCTGGTCCATCCATAAGTATACTAGTATCCATCCATCTCCATTGTTTACCTGAGGTGCCTTTTAGTTGTGCCTATTAAAATATGGAGAACAAAAATGTTGAGGTTCCAAAATTAGGGAAAGATCAAGATCCACTTCCACCTCATGCTGAAGCTGCTGCCACTAGTCATGGCCGAGACGATGAAATGCCAGCAACGTCGTCTGCCAAGGCCGATGCCCAATGTCATAGTACAGAGCATGTCAAATCCAAAACACCAAATATCAGTAAAAAAAGGACTCCAAAATCTAAAATAAAATTGTCGGAGGAGAAGCGTAAACTTGCCAATATGCCATTTACCACACGGAGTGGCAAGGAACGGCTGAGGCCCTGGCCTATGTTCATGGCTAGTGGTTCAGCTTCACATGAGGATGGAAGCACTCAGCCTCTCGCTAGAAAAATGAAAAGACTCAAGCTGGCAAAAGCACCGCAAAGAACTGTGCGTTCTTCCAAATCCCAAATCCACAAGGAGAGTCCAATTGTGTCGGTTGCGATGCCTGACCTTCCCAACACTGGACGTGAAGAGCATGCGCCTTCCACCATTTGCACGCCCCCTGCAAGTGCTGGAAGGAGCACCCGCAGTCCAGTTCCTGATAGTCAGATTGAAGATGTCAGTGTTGAAGTACACCAGGATGAGGAGGATATGGGTGTTGCTGGCGCTGGGGAGGAAATTGACAAGGAGGATTCTGATGGTGAGGTGGTTTGTTTAAGTCAGGCACCCGGGGAGACACCTGTTGTCCGTGGGAGGAATAGGGCCATTGACATGCCTGGTGAAAATACCAAAAAAATCAGCTCTTCGGTGTGGAAGTATTTCACCAGAAATGCGGACAACATTTGTCAAGCCGTGTGTTGCCTTTGTCAAGCTGTAATAAGTAGGGGTAAGGACGTTAACCACCTCGGAACATCCTCCCTTATACGTCACCTGCAGCGCATTCATAATAAGTCAGTGACAATTTCAAAAACTTTGGGCGACAGCGGAAGCAGTCCACTGACCAGTAAATCCCTTCCTCTTGTAACCAAGCTCACGCAAACCACCCCACCAACTCCCTCAGTGTCAATTTCCTCCTTCCCCAGGAATGCCAATAGTCCTGCAGGCCATGTCACTGGCAATTCTGACGAGTCCTCTCCTGCCTGGGATTCCTCCGATGCATCCTTGCGTGTAACGCCTACTGCTGCTGGCGCTGCTGTTGTTGCTGCTGGGAGTCGATGGTCATCCCAGAGGGGAAGTCGTAAGCCCACTTTTACTACTTCCACCAAGCAATTGACTGTCCAACAGTCCTTTGCGAGGAAGATGAAATATCACAGCAGTCATCCTGTTGCAAAGCGGATAACTGAGGCCTTGACAACTATGTTGGTGTTAGACGTGCGTCCGGTATCCGCCGTTAGTTCACAGGGAACTAGACAATTTCTTGAGGTAGTGTGCCCCTGTTACCAAATACCATCTAGGTTCCACTTCTCTAGGCAGGCGATACCGAGAATGTACACGGACGTCAGAAAAAGACTCACCAGTGTCCTAAAAAATGCAGTTGTACCCAATGTCCACTTAACCACGGACATGTGGACAAGTGGAGCAGGGCAGGGTCAGGACTATATGACTGTGACAGCCCACTGGGTAGATGTATGGACTCCCGCCGCAAGAACAGCAGCGGCGGCACCAGTAGCAGCATCTCGCAAACGCCAACTCTTTCCTAGGCAGGCTACGCTTTGTATCACCGCTTTCCAGAATACGCACACAGCTGAAAACCTCTTACGGCAACTGAGGAATATCATCGCGGAATGGCTTACCCCAATTGGACTCTCCTGTGGATTTGTGGCATCGGACAACGCCAGCAATATTGTGTGTGCATTAAATATGGGCAAATTCCAGCATGTCCCATGTTTTGCACATACCTTGAATTTGGTGGTGTAGAATTTTTTAAAAAACGACAGGGGCGTGCAAGAGATGCTGTCGGTGGCCAGAAGAATTGCGGGACACTTTCGGCGTACAGGCACCACGTACAGAAGACTGGAGCACCACCAAAAACGCCTGAACCTGCCCTGCCATCATCTGAAGCAAGAAGTGGTAACGAGGTGGAATTCAACCCTATATATGCTTCAGAGGTTGGAGGAGCAGCAAAAGGCCATTCAAGCCTATACAATTGAGCACGATATAGGAGGTGGAATGTACCTGTCTCAAGCGCAGTGGAGAATGATTTCAACGTTGTGCAAGGTTCTGCAACCTTTTGAACTTGCCACACGTGAAGTCAGTTCAGACACTGCCAGCCTGAGTCAGGTCATTCCCCTCATCAGGCTTTTGCAGAAGAAGCTGGAGGCATTGAAGGAGGAGCTAAAAGGGAGCGATTCCGCTAGGCATGTGGGACTTGTGGATGGAGCCCTTAATTCGCTTAACAAGGATTCACGGGTGGTCAATCTGTTGAAATCAGAGCACTACATTTTGGCCACCGTGCTCGATCCTAGATTTAAAACCTACCTTGGATCTCTCTTTCCGGCAGACACAAGTCTGCTGGGGTTCAAAGACCTGCTGGTGACAAAATTGTCAAGTCAAGCGGAACGCGACCTGTCAACATCTCCTCCTTCACATTCTCCCGCAACTGGGGGTGCGAGGAAAAGCCTCAGAATTCCGAGCCCACCCGCTGGCGGTGATGCAGGGCAGTCTGGAGCGACTGCTGATGCTGACATCTGGTCCGGACTGAAGGACCTGACAACGATTACGGACATGTCATCTACTGTCACTGCATATGATTCTCTCCCCATTGAAAGAATGGTGGAGGATTATATGAGTGACCGCATCCAAGTAGGCACGTCAGACAGTCCGTATTTATACTGGCAGGAAAAAGAGGCAATTTGGAGGCCCTTGCACAAACTGGCTTTATTCTACCTAAGTTGCCCTCCCACAAGTGTGTACTCCGAAAGAGTGTTTAGTGCCGCCGCTCACCTTGTCAGCAATCGGCGTACGAGGTTACTTCCAGAAAATGTGGAGAAGATGATGTTCATTAAAATGAATTATAATCAATTCCTCCGTGGAGACATTGACCAGCAGCAATTGCCTCCACAAAGTACACAGGGAGCTGAGATGGTGGATTCCAGTGGGGACGAATTGATAATCTGTGAGGAGCGGGATGTACACGGTGATATATCGGAGGATGATGATGAGGTGGACATCTTGCCTCTGTAGAGCCAGTTTGTGCAAGGAGAGATTAATTGCTTCTTTTTCGGTGGGGGTCCAAACCAACCCGTCATTTCAGTCACAGTCGTGTGGCAGACCCTGTCACTGAAATGATGGGTTGGTTAAAGTGTGCATGTCCTGTTTATACAACATAAGGGTGGGTGGGAGGGTGGGTGGGAGGGCCCAAGGACAATTCCATCTTGCACCTCTTTTTTCTTTCATTTTTCTTTGCGTCATGTGCTGTTTGGGGAGTGTTTTTTGGAAGGGCCATCCTGCGTGACACTGCAGTGCCACTCCTAGATGGGCCAGGTGTTTGTGTCGGCCACTAGGGTCGCTTATCTTACTCACACAGCTACCTCATTGCGCCTCTTTTTTTCTTCTTTGCATCATGTGCTGTTTGGGGAGTGTTTTTTGGAAGGGCCATCCTGCGTGACACTGCAGTGCCACTCCTAGATGGGCCAGGTGTTTGTGTCGGCCACTAGGGTCGCTTATCTTACTCACACAGCTACCTCATTGCGCCTCTTTTTTTCTTCTTTGCGTCATGTGCTGTTTGGGGAGTGTTTTTTGGAAGGGCCATCCTGCGTGACACTGCAGTGCCACTCCTAGATGGGCCAGGTGTTTGTGTCGGCCACTAGGGTCGCTTATCTTACTCACACAGCTACCTCATTGCGCCTCTTTTTTTCTTCTTTGCGTCATGTGCTGTTTGGGGAGTGTTTTTTGGAAGGGCCATCCTGCGTGACACTGCAGTGCCACTCCTAGATGGGCCAGGTGTTTGTGTCGGCCACTAGGGTCGCTTATCTTACTCACACAGCTACCTCATTGCGCCTCTTTTTTTCTTCTTTGCGTCATGTGCTGTTTGGGGAGTGTTCTTTGGAAGGGCCATCCTGCGTGACACTGCAGTGCCACTCCTAGATGGGCCAGGTGTTTGTGTCGGCCACTAGGGTCGCTTATCTTACTCACACAGCTACCTCATTGCGCCTCTTTTTTTCTTCTTTGCGTCATGTGCTGTTTGGGGAGTGTTTTTTGGAAGGGCCATCCTGCGTGACACTGCAGTGCCACTCCTAGATGGGCCCGGTGTTTGTGTCGGCCACTAGGGTCGCTTATCTTACTCACACAGCTACCTCATTGCGCCTCTTTTTTTCTTCTTTGCGTCATGTGCTGTTTGGGGAGTGTTTTTTGGAAGGGCCATCCTGCGTGACACTGCAGTGCCACTCCTAGATGGGCCAGGTGTTTGTGTCGGCCACTAGGGTCGCTTATCTTACTCACACAGCTACCTCATTGCGCCTCTTTTTTTCTTCTTAGCGTCATGTGCTGTTTGGGGAGTGTTTTTTGGAAGGGCCATCCTGCGTGACACTGCAGTGCCACTCCTAGATGGGCCAGCTGTTTGTGTCGGCCACTAGGGTCGCTTATCTTACTCACACAGCTACCTCATTGCGCCTCTTTTTTTCTTCTTTGCGTCATGTGCTGTTTGGGGAGTGTTTTTTGGAAGGGCCATCCTGCGTGACACTGCAGTGCCACTCCTAGATGGGCCCGGTGTTTGTGTCGGCCACTAGGGTCGCTTATCTTACTCACACAGCTACCTCATTGCGCCTCTTTTTTTCTTCTTTGCGTCATGTGCTGTTTGGGGAGTGTTTTTTGGAAGGGCCATCCTGCGTGACACTGCAGTGCCACTCCTAGATGGGCCAGGTGTTTGTGTCGGCCACTAGGGTCGCTTATCTTACTCACACAGCTACCTCATTGCGCCTCTTTTTTTCTTCTTTGCGTCATGTGCTGTTTGGGGAGTGTTTTTTGGAAGGGCCATCCTGCGTGACACTGCAGTGCCACTCCTAGATGGGCCAGGTGTTTGTGTCGGTCACTAGGGTCGCTTATCTTACTCACACAGCTACCTCATTGCGCCTCTTTTTTTCTTCTTTGCGTCATGTGCTGTTTGGGGAGAGTTTTTTTGAAGGGCCATCCTGCGTGACACTGCAGTGCCACTCCTAGATGGGCCAGGTGTTTGTGTCGGCCACTAGGGTCGCTTATCTTACTCACACAGCTACCTCATTGCGCCTCTTTTTTTCTTCTTTGCATCATGTGCTGTTTGGGGAGTGTTTTTTGGAAGGGCCATCCTGCGTGACACTGCAGTGCCACTCCTAGATGGGCCAGGTGTTTGTGTCGGCCACTAGGGTCGCTTATCTTACTCACACAGCTACCTCATTGCGCCTCTTTTTTTCTTCTTTGCGTCATGTGCTGTTTGGGGAGTGTTTTTTGGAAGGGCCATCCTGCGTGACACTGCAGTGCCACTCCTAGATGGGCCAGTTGTTTGTGTCGGCCACTAGGGTCGCTTATCTTACTCACACAGCTACCTCATTGCGCCTCTTTTTTTCTTCTTTGCGTCATGTGCTGTTTGGGGAGTGTTTTTTGGAAGGGCCATCCTGCGTGACACTGCAGTGCCACTCCTAGATGGGCCAGGTGTTTGTGTCGGCCACTAGGGTCGCTTAGCTTAGTCATCCAGCGACCTCGGTGCAAATTTTAGGACTAAAAATAATTTTGTGAGGTGTTCAGAATAGACTGAAAATGAGTGGAAATTATGGTTTTTGAGGTTAATAATACTTTGGGATCAAAATGACCCCCAAATTCTATGATTTAAGCTGTTTTTTAGTGTTTTTTGAAAAAAACACCCGAATCCAAAACACACCCGAATCCGACAAAAAAAATTCGGTGAGGTTTTGCCAAAACGCGGTCGAACCCAAAACACGGCCTCGGAACCGAACCCAAAACCAAAACACAAAACCCGAAAAATTTCAAGTGCACATCTCTAGGCCCTTCCAAAAACTACTCCCCAAACAGCACATGACGCAAAGAAAAATGAAAGAAAAAAGAGGTGCAAGATGGAATTGTCCTTGGGCCCTCCCACCCACCCTTATGTTGTATAAACAGGACATGCACACTTTAACCAACCCATCATTTCAGTGACAGGGTCTGCCACACGACTGTGACTGAAATGACGGGTTGGTTTGGACCCCCACCAAAAAAGAAGCAATTAATCTCTTCTTGCACAAACTGGCTCTACAGAGGCAAGATGTCCACCTCATCATCATCCTCCGATATATCACCGTGTACATCCCCCTCCTCACAGATTATCAATTCGTCCCCACTGGAATCCACCATCTCAGCTCCCTGTGTACTTTGTGGAGGCAATTGCTGCTGGTGAATGTCTCCGCGGAGGAATTGATTATAATTCATTTTAAAGAACATCATCTTCTCCACATTTTCTGGATGTAACCTCGTACGCCGATTGCTGACAAGGTGAGCGGCGGCACTAAACACTCTTTCGGAGTACACACTTGTGGGAGGGCAACTTAGGTAGAATAAAGCCAGTTTGTGCAAGGGCCTCCAAATTGCCTCTTTTTCCTGCCAGTATAAGTACGGACTGTCTGACGTGCCTACTTGGATGCGGTCACTCATATAATCCTCCACCATTCTTTCAATGGGGAGAGAATCATATGCAGTGACAGTAGACGACATGTCCGTAATCGTTGTCAGGTCCTTCAGTCCGGACCAGATGTCAGCATCAGCAGTCACTCCAGACTGCCCTGCATCACCGCCAGCGGGTGGGCTCGGAATTCTGAGCCTTTTCCTCGCACCCCCAGTTGCGGGAGAATGTGAAGGAGGAGATGTTGACAGGTCGCGTTCCGCTTGACTTGACAATTTTGTCACCAGCAGTTCTATGAACCCCAGCAGACTTGTGTCTGCCGGAAAGAGAGATCCAAGGTAGGCTTTAAACCTAGGATCGAGCACGGTGGCCAAAATGTAGTGCTCTGATTTCAACAGATTGACCACCCGTGAATCCTTGTTAAGCGAATTAAGGGCTCCATCCACAAGTCCCACATGCCTAGCGGAATCGCTCTGTGTTAGCTCCTCCTTCAATGTCTCCAGCTTCTTCTGCAAAAGCCTGATGAGGGGAATGACCTGACTCAGGCTGGCAGTGTCTGAACTGACTTCACGTGTGGCAAGTTCAAAAGGTTGCAGAACCTTGCACAACGTTGAAATCATTCTCCACTGCGCTTGAGACAGGTGCATTCCACCTCCTATATCGTGCTCAGTTGTATAGGCTTGAATGGCCTTTTGCTGCTCCTCCAGCCTCTGAAGCATATAGAGGGTTGAATCCCAGGCAGGAGAGGACTCGTCAGAATTGCCAGTGACATGGCCTGCAGGACTATTGGCATTCCTGGGGAAGGAGGAAATTGACACTGAGGGAGTTGGTGGGGTGGTTTGCGTGAGCTTGGTTACAAGAGGAAGGGATTTACTGGTCAGTGGACTGCTTCCGCTGTCGCCCAAAGTTTTTGAACTTGTCACTGACTTATGATGAATGCGCTGCAGGTGACGTATAAGGGAGGATGTTCCGAGGTGGTTAACGTCCTTACCCCTACTTATTACAGCTTGACAAAGGCAACACACGGTTTGACAAATGTTGTCCGCATTTCTGTTGAGAGATGAGCGCCTGAAATTTTTCGGGTTTTGTGTTTTGGTTTTGGGTTCGGTTCCGCGGCCGTGTTTTGGGTTCGACCGCGTTTTGGCAAAACCTCACCGAATTTTTTTTGTCGGATTCGGGTGTGTTTTGGATTCGGGTGTTTTTTTCAAAAAACCCTAAAAAACAGCTTAAATCATAGAATTTGGGGGTCATTTTGATCCCAAAGTATTATTAACCTCAAAAACCATAATTTCCACTCATTTTCAGTCTATTCTGAATACCTCACACCTCACAATATTATTTTTAGTCCTAAAATTTGCACGAGGTCGCTGTGTGAGTAAGATAAGCGACCCTAGTGGCCGACACAAACACCGGGCCCATCTAGGAGTGGCACTGCAGTGTCACGCAGGATGTCCCTTCCAAAAAACCCTCCCCAAACAGCACATGACGCAAAGAAAAAAAGAGGCGCAATGAGGTAGCTGTGTGAGTAAGATTAGCGACCCTAGTGGCCGACACAAACACCGGGCCCATCTAGGAGTGGCACTGCAGTGTCACGCAGGATGTCCCTTCCAAAAAACCCTCCCCAAACAGCACATGACGCAAAGAAAAAAAGAGGCGCAATGAGGTAGCTGACTGTGTGAGTAAGATAAGCGACCCTAGTGGCCGACACAAACACCGGGCCCATCTAGGAGTGTCACTGCAGTGTCACGCAGGATGTCCCTTCCAAAAAACCCTCCCCAAACAGCACATGACGCAAAGAAAAAAAGAGGCGCAATGAGGTAGCTGACTGTGTGAGTAAGATAAGCGACCCTAGTGGCCGACACAAACACCGGGCCCATCTAGGAGTGGCACTGCAGTGTCACGCAGGATGTCCCTTCCAAAAAACCCTCCCCAAACAGCACATGACGCAAAGAAAAAAAGAGGCGCAATGAGGTAGCTGACTGTGTGAGTAAGATAAGCGACCCTAGTGGCCGACACAAACACCGGGCCCATCTAGGAGTGGCACTGCAGTGTCACGCAGGATGGCCCTTCCAAAAAACCCTCCCCAAACAGCACATGACGCAAAGAAAAAAAGAGGCGCAATGAGGTAGCTTACTGTGTGAGTAAGATAAGCGACCCTAGTGGCCGACACAAACACCGGGCCCATCTAGGAGTGGCACTGCAGTGTCACGCAGGATGTCCCTTCCAAAAAACCCTCCCCAAACAGCACATGACGCAAAGAAAAAGAGGCGCAATGAGGTAGCTGACTGTGTGAGTAAGATAAGCGACCCTAGTGGCCGACACAAACACCGGGCCCATCTAGGAGTGGCACTGCAGTGTCACGCAGGATGTCCCTTCCAAAAAACCCTCCCCAAACAGCACATGACGCAAAGAAAAAAAGAGGCGCAATGAGGTAGCTGACTGTGTGAGTAAGATAAGCGACCCTAGTGGCCGACACAAACACCGGGCCCATCTAGGAGTGGCACTGCAGTGTCACGCAGGATGGCCCTTCCAAAAAACCCTCCCCAAACAGCACATGACGCAAAGAAAAAAAGAGGCGCAATGAGGTAGCTGACTGTGTGAGTAAGATAAGCGACCCTAGTGGCCGACACAAACACTGGGCCCATCTAGGAGTGGCACTGCAGTGTCACGCAGGATGTCCCTTCCAAAAAACCCTCCCCAAACAGCACATGACGCAAAGAAAAAAAGAGGCGCAATGAGGTAGCTGACTGTGTGAGTAAGATAAGCGACCCTAGTGGCCGACACAAACACCGGGCCCATCTAGGAGTGGCACTGCAGTGTCACGCAGGATGGCCCTTCCAAAAAACCCTCCCCAAACAGCACATGACGCAAAGAAAAATAAAAGAAAAAAGAGGTGCAAGATGGAATTGTCCTTGGGCCCTCCCACCCACCCTTATGTTGTATAAACAGGACATGCACACTTTAACCAACCCATCATTTCAGTGACAGGGTCTGCCACACGACTGTGACTGATATGACGGGTTGGTTTGGACCCCCCCCAAAAAAGAAGCAATTAATCTCTCCTTGCACAAACTGGCTCTACAGAGGCAAGATGTCCACCTCATCATCATCCTCCGATATATCACCGTGTACATCCCCCTCCTCACAGATTATCAATTCGTCCCCACTGGAATCCACCATCTCAGCTCCCTGTGTACTTTGTGGAGGCAATTGCTGCTGGTCAATGTCTCCGCGGAGGAATTGATTATAATTCATTTTAATGAACATCATCTTCTCCACATTTTCTGGATGTAACCTCGTACGCCGATTGCTGACAAGGTGAGCGGCGGCACTAAACACTCTTTCGGAGTACACACTTGTGGGAGGGCAACTTAGGTAGAATAAAGCCAGTTTGTGCAAGGGCCTCCAAATTGCCTCTTTTTCCTGCCAGTATAAGTACGGACTGTGTGACGTGCCTACTTGGATGCGGTCACTCATATAATCCTCCACCATTCTTTCAATGTTGAGAGAATCATATGCAGTGACAGTAGACGACATGTCCGTAATCGTTGTCAGGTCCTTCAGTCCGGACCAGATGTCAGCATCAGCAGTCGCTCCAGACTGCCCTGCATCACCGCCAGCGGGTGGGCTCGGAATTCTGAGCCTTTTCCTCGCACCCCCAGTTGCGGGAGAATGCGAAGGAGGAGATGTTGACAGGTCGCGTTCCGCTTGACTTGACAATTTTCTCACCAGCAGGTCTTTCAACCCCAGCAGACTTGTGTCTGCCGGAAAGAGAGATCCAAGGTAGGCTTTAAATCTAGGATCGAGCACGGTGGCCAAAATGTAGTGCTCTGATTTCAACAGATTGACCACCCGTGAATCCTTGTTAAGCGAATTAAGGGCTCCATCCACAAGTCCCACATGCCTAGCGGAATCGCTCCGTGTTAGCTCCTCCTTCAATGTCTCCAGCTTCTTCTGCAAAAGCCTGATGAGGGGAATGACCTGACTCAGGCTGGCAGTGTCTGAACTGACTTCACGTGTGGCAAGTTCAAAGGGCATCAGAACCTTGCACAACGTTGAAATCATTCTCCACTGCGCTTGAGACA